>NC_138208.1:9425813-9468309 GCF_964194415.1 Vipera berus | reverse complement strand
AAGAAGAAGAAGAGGAGGAGGAGGAGGAGGAGGAGGAGGAGGAGGAGGAGGAGGAGAAGCAAAACACTGTCAAGGAAAAACAAAGTTCATCTCCCTTTTGAAAAAGTACCTACAAAGGACTACAAAGACAACCACATTTCTAAAGATCAAGTATTTTCTACACTTTCCATCACTGCAGTTGTGTGCCCACTGCAATATACAATGATCCTAAATTGAGCCTGTTTTAAATCAAGGCATACCCAGGTGTACCGGTCTGTCCCAACAGGCGCAATCTAGAGAGAAATCAAGATGACTTTGAGAGAGAGGTCAGATCCATTGCCAAAGAGACAAGGCGGGGAAATGGCTGAAGTCTAAAGCAAGCAGAAGGGATGGGAAGGTGGCTTAGTCAGACCCCCTCTCTAATTCACATGAGTGTAAGGGACAGAATGGGGGAAGTAAAGCACAGTCAGACTTGCAAGATTCCTTTACTAGAACCAATTTTAATATTAATTTTGGCCTTCTGGTGGAGTTGTTTTCGTGGTCTGAACTACATAAGAAGCTGAAAACTGATTCCAGAAATCATACGTTAAAAGAAACCCCTAGCTTCGTGTCCATTCATAGGTATTAGTTTTAGTTTTTTTATTATTTATTTATTATTTTACTTAGTTTTTATTAATTTATATTTTATATAATGGGGCTACCCTTGAAGACCACTCGGAGGCTCCAGCTGGTACAGAATGCAGCCGCGAGAGTTCTGTTGGGAGTTTCCCGACACTCCCATGTTACACCTCTGCTCCGCGAGCTGCATTGGCTTCCAGTTGTCTTCCGGGTGAGATTCAAGGTGTTGGTAATGACCTACAAAGCCCTACATGGCATGGGTCCGGAATATCTTGGGGAGCACCTGCGGCCGGCATCAACTTCCCTCCGCCCAGTACGCTCCCACAGAGAGGGCCTCCTCAGGGTGCCACCGGTCAAAGAATGCCGACTGGTGGCCCCTAGGGGGAGGGCGTTCTCTGTGGGCGCGCCGGATTTATGGAACCATCTTCCGGTCGAGCTCCGGATGGCGCCTGACGTCCGCTCCTTCCGGCGCGATCTCAAAACCTACCTTTTCGAACAAGCCGGCCTGGCCTGATGGGATGGGGTTGGGTTTTTATTAATGTGTTTTAACCTACTTTTAATGTGTTTTAACTTATTCGTGGGCATTTTATTTAATCGTTTTTAATTTTTGTATCTTGTTTTTGATATGTATTGCCCTGTTCACCGCCCTGAGTCCTTCGGGAGAAGGGCGGTATACAAATTTAATAAATAAATAAATAAATAAATAAATAAATAAATAAATAAATAAATAAATAAATAAATAAATAAATAAATAAATAATTATTGAGGTCCTGTGGAGGTTCTCAGTCACCCAAGTCGTGATCGTGACGAAGGTGCTTTTTTTCAAAAGACAAGTGGACTTTCTTCTTGTTTTTTGTTTTTTTTTGAACCTTTCAAAATGTTTCGTTTCTTCTCCCAGAAGCTTCTTGGGTTCTGATGAAGCTCCTTGAATGAGAAGTGAAACATTTTCCAGGAAAAAAAACAAACAAAACACAAAGAAAGTCCGGTTGCCTTTTGGGGAAAAAAAAACAAAAAAACACCTTGGAGATCATTATTGATGGTTTCGTTGTTGTGCTCTGCTTTTGTGCCGGTTTCTCTGTTGTCTTTTTTAAAAAAAATTATTGTTAAAAAAGAGAGTTGCTTTTCTGAATAGCCAGTAATACCACCGCGAAAAGAGTTCGTGCTAATTGAATACTTTTAACTGATGAGAGGATTAGCCTCATTATAAATGGGAAAAAAAAATAAAACTAGGTTTAAATCACAATGCCAGTGGTGGGATTCAGCCGGTTCGCACCACTTCGGCAGAACCGCTAGCTAATTTTTTGTTGCCCAGGCCCAGAACGGATTTCCGGAAGCGGCATCCACACAGAGAATCGGTAGTTCACATATTTGAATCCCACCACTGCATTATGCTACAATATGAAATGGATCCTTGTTTTCCTTTGGGTTACCTATTGCTAACCTCTAGAGTTAGATTTTTTTTTTCCTGGATCTCTTTGCCCCCCTCGAATGGTCACCCAGAGTTCAACAGGCCACCTATTGGCTTTTTTCTTGGTATTGTTTACAAAGTGACTGGGATACACATTGCAATGAAAACGGCTTTCGCCTCTCCAACAATGGTTGCCCTTTTTCTACCAGCTATGTTGTGTAGAGATCTGCTTTGCGGGTTAGAAAGAAAAGAGGTAATTGCTAGTGAGCTGGAATGAATTAATGTTCCTGGAAGGCACATCAGCACATGGGGAGCTCAGCGTGTCAGAAAAGGTATCCCAGCAGGTGATCAGGGACAATGTTCTAATCCTTTCAGCGAGAACGGAGGGTGTCCAGCCGAGTGGAAACAAGATCCCCCGGGAAATGGAGGGGGCGGCATTATTCTCAAATGTAAAAGCTTTTGACAAAAAGGAACGCATTGATTTGGTTTTATGAAACAATTTGCTAGCAAAGGCCAGGCTAGGGAGCGTTCATTTAAGAATATCTGGAACATTTTTAAGGTCAGAGAATGCCTAATGACACTCTTTGGACACCTCCGAGCTGGGCCCTAGAATTCTCTGTGTTTGTCAAAGCTGCATGCATTTTTGGACCAAACCAAATGGATGGAATTTGCATTTTGCCTCAAATGGGAGCTCTTGGATAAAAATATTTCTTTTTCCTATTTGGGTCTTAGCTTCAGAACACCTAGCTGTTACCTAGTTGGGTAATGAAACGTCTGCAAGAAAACAAGCAAGCTCAGAGAGCACCAAGGACTCCACAGTCCTCCTCCTCCTCTGCAAACTCACTCCCTTCCGGCACTGATAATGTTACCTAGTTGGGTAATGAAACGTCTGCAAGAAAACAACCAAGCTCAGAGAGCACCAAGGGCCCCACAAAGTGAAGGAAAGTTGCATGCCAGGGGAATATATGTTCCTAGAAGGTCAATTGAAACTGAATTAATTGAAATTCATGTTAAATCAATTTCAGTCAACTGAAATTCATTTTAAAAAATGTTCACTTTGTGAAATGCAAGGATACGTACTATTGGAAATACATCCAGAGCTGTATTTACTTTATCTGTATCACAGTTATCCCACTGTGAAGCCTGTTAATCCTAAAAACCTTGTGATTATCATTTCCAACAATAGTTAATCTTTTTAAAAGTTTACTATGTTAGCGTGCAAATATGCATGTCGTTGCAGTGAATTGTTATTGTTACTAAATCAATCTGCTTTAATTGCTACTGAGGCCTATCCCGAGATTGAATTATATTTGCATATTCATCTAACTAAATTGCTAATTTGCTTTCCCATAGCGTCAGTAAAAGATATCTGCCTCTTGCCGTTTCTCCATTTCCCTCTTTCTCCTTGCTATAAATAAGGAAACTTAATAATAACAACAACAACAGAAATGAACGTAGACATATGCTTTCTTCAAGTTTCAGCCTCCAGAGGTAACATTTTATTTTAAAATATTGATATGCTATCTATTCTGCATGGAATTTCCAACAGCTTAAGATGAATATTGATTATATAAAAAACCCCAAATCTTGTATAATACTTGTGACATATTGGAATCCATCTGTCATCACACCCAAAGGAAGTTCCATAAGAATGATGGGTGATGTAAATGGGCAAACAAAAATGCTGTTTTTTTAATACTGTGGTTTTATTTTTTTAAAAAAATCAGAGATGATGCATTTCTGGAAAACTTTATTTATTTTATAAATAAATTACCCCCTCGCTTTTCCTTGCTAAGCCCTCATCTGATTCATATTTTATTCCCTGGTCATCTCAAGGTACCTTGGTAAGGTAAAGATAAACGTTCCCCCGCACATGCGTGCTAGTCGTTTCCGACTCTAGGGGCCGGTGCTCATCTCTGTTTCAAAGCCGAAGAGCCAGCGCTTGACCGAGGACGTCTCCGTGGTCATGTGGCCGGCATGACTAGATGCCAAAGGCACACGGAGCGCTGTTCCCTTCCCACCGTAGTGGTCCCTATTTTTCTACTTGCATTTTTACGTGCTTTCAAACTGCTAGGTTGGCAGAAGCTGGGACGAGTAACAGGCGCTCACTCTGCTATGCGGCACTCGGGATTCGACCCGCCAAACTGCCGACCTTCTGATCGACAAGCTCAGCGTCCTAACCCACTGAGCCACCGCGTCCCTTAGGTACCTTGGAAATAAACTCAATTCAGGGAGAAGGAAATGGTGTTCCCCATAAAGGGAAAACAGTAAAATTAGGAAATCTTCCCTATTTCTGCTGACAAGGGGATTTTGTCCAATGCCTTCTTGCAAGAGCTGCTTGCAAGAAAAAGCTGGGAGAATAAAAGTCTCAAATCCATAATCAAAGCACTGGTTTGAACTACAGGTTATTGCAGGTTGAGGCCCAAGTCAAAATTGCTGAGCTGGGAAACAGACTTTCCAATGAGTAAAATGTGTAGGTGGAGTAAACCTATTAACCATGGAGGAATTCTCTCCAGATGGGGCTTGGCATGATCTTGTGTCAGGCGTGAAGTATCAGGACCACACACTGAATTCTAGTTAAGCTAATTTATTGCTCATATACAAAAACCTAGTTAACTAATGGTCAGCACTAAACTGACACTAAATGGAATTTAAGACAGGTTGGACTGAGGCTGCTTGTGGGAACGTAATGACTCCAGGCTGATTCCTCTCTTGACTCCACCCTGCTTGCCCTTCTCCCATATCTGAGAGGTTTTGGCTTAAACAATGCTGGAATCACATCCAAACCACTTCTTTCTTGCTATTTGCTACCTTTGGTCTTTGAGTTATGAACTTTTAGAATCCACATGCACATTAATTATGTTGGACTGCTTTACCTGGGCCTCAGAGCCAATTATTATTTAAAATTAAATCTAATTTATTAGACAGCTGATTTATATATGGCCCATAATCAAATAAAAAAAACTCACCATAACCGCTTGTACCTAACTACAAGACAAGGGTCCAGGATTTTGAAGGACAGCTAAATCCACCCCCAGACTAGCTTTTTATCAAAATTCTCTTTCTTCTGAAAGTCCTTTCTTTTCTGACAGCTGCTGTCTTTTCATAGAAGAATCCAAGCTAGAAAAAGCATCAATCTTTCTCCTTAACTTGCTCAGTACACTGGGAATGAAGGCACTGCCCTTTGGCGACAACCCAGAACAAGTCACAAAGGCATCCGGTTGAGTTTTCTCTCAACTTAAACAAAGCCGAATTGGCCCTAATTAGGCTGAGTGGAAAAGTACACACAGAAGTCCTATTTCATCTTTCCTAATTAGAGAAAGGATCCAAACCTGTGTTCCCCTTGAAAATTATTTCAGCATGAATACATCTAGGAGATAAAAAAAAGAACTTGTCTTAAACACTAACGATATACTGTATACAGGAAAAAAATGCACAGAATTTTTGGATGCTTCAGGGTGGTGTTTCCCAACCCTGGTCGCTTGAAGATGAGTGGACTACAACTCCCAGATTTCCTTAGCCAGTTGTGTTTCTCAACCTTGGCCACTGGAAGATGGGTGGACTACAACTCCCAGATTTCCTCAGCCAACCGTGTTTCTCAGCCTTGGCCACTTGAAGATGGGTGGACTACAATTCCCAGAATTCCTCAGCTAATCGTGTTTCTCAACTTTGTCTACTTGAAGATAGGTGGACTACAGCTCCCAGAATTCCTTAGCCAACCGTGTTTCTCAGCCTTGGCTGCTTGAAGATGGGTGAACTACAACTCCCAGAATTCCCCAGCTGGGTTGAAGTCCACCCATCTTCAAGCGGCCAAGGTTGAGAAGCTTTGCGATGGAACAATGCACTTTCAATTACATTAGTAGCAAAGAAGGCTGGTGTGCCTCAAGGCCCACTGTGCAAGTCCATGTGCAAGGGGGAACTGATTTAATTAGTATGCATGCATGCCTTTTCGAAACAGACCAAGAGCTATGCAAAATTTTAATACGAAAAGGGCAGGAACATTACCAAAGGCTTGGCATCCCTTCCCTTCAAGATGATTTTACATCCTCTGGAAGCTTCTCTCTGCTCTGTAACATCCCTATTTATGGTAAAGTCATCTCTGAGTTGAGTTTAACGCTACTGACTTCATAGAGAGGGCCATGTAACTTTCTTAACAACTCTTTGAAAGAAGTTGGCAATTTCAGTGTCTATAACTCTAGAGTGCCCATTTAAACATTGCCACTTACTTGTATTATACTAAGGATGCATGCATCGGTATGCACACATCTGAGTTAAGGTAGCTCTTATTATCTTAGCTGATGCTGAATTGTCAGGGTCAAACTTCCTTCAAGTTGCTCTAACACAGGGGTCTTCAAAGGTGGCCCTTTTATGACTTGTGGATTTCAACTCCCAGAATTCCTCAGCCAGCGTGCCTGACTGAGGAATTCTGGGAATTGAAGTCCACAAGTCATAAAAGGGCCACGTTTGAAGACCCCTGTCCTACACCCTTACCCAAAAAACAGTGGTCTTCAAACCTGGCCCTTTTATGACTTGTGGACTTCAACAATGACTAAAACAGAACTCTCTGTATTACACATTGACTTTGAAGGAACAAGGTGTTCATCTCATTTGCTAGTTATAAACTGCTGGTTTATTACTTAAGGGGATAATTTGGCAAGTGTCAGCACCTAGTTTGACCTTGGCTGATCTCAGAAATGAAGCAGGACCAACATAGTTAGTAGTTGGGTAGAAGACTGCCTGAGAACTTCAGGGGTAGGTTAATTGGCAAGTCAAAGAACATTCTAGAACAGGGGTCTTCACACTTGGCCCTTTTATGACTTGTGGACTTCAGCTCCCAGAATTCCTCAGCCAGCGTGGCTGAGGAATTCTGGGAGTTGAAGTCCACAAGTCATAAAAGGGCCAAGTGTGAAGACCCTTGCTCTAACAGAAGGGAATATTTGTAGTTCAGGGTTAAACAGTGGGGTCCTTGTCTTGGAGATTCTCAGTCATCCAGGTCATAGTTGTCCGAAAAGGTGCTTTTTCAAAAGGCATCTGGACTAGTTTTTCCTTGAAGACGTTTCGCTTCTCATCCAAGAATCTTCTTCAGTTCACTGAAGAACTGAAGAAGCTTCTCGGACGAGAAGCAAAACATTTTTACGGAAAAACAAAGACCAGTTGCCTTTTGAAAAAACACCTTTGGGAAGTAGAGTCCTTGGTGCTCTCTGAATTTGGTGGTTTTTCACTCTCTCTCACTGTTCTAGGGCAAGCCATTAGAATATAAATTGAGAGCAACACCGCCCCCCTTCTAGCACTGATGAGGTTACCTAGTTGGGTCATGAAATGTCTGCTAGGAAACTACCAAGCTCAGAGAGCACCAAGGATCCTAACAAATTGCTTTAACCCACATATTTTCTGGATGTATGGAAGACATAGCACCCATCGGTCAGCATTTCAAACAATTCATTCATGAGGACCTCCAACTTTTAACTCAAGTTTTAACTGATGTTTAACTGTTCTTCACAGAAAAAGACAATTATACCCTTGTTTAAACTTTGTACAGAAATGGCAATCCTTTAAGTCAGGGATAAACAAAATACAATCCTGGATTACGACTTCTGAACTTGCCCCCTCAGCACCTAGTTAAGAGATGTAACTGAGAAACATCTGAAGGCTGACCTTCCTTTATGTCTAGCCTACAAAGAATATGGAAAGATAAATGTCCTGTATTTGGTTGCTTTGGAAAACCCAGATCCAAAATTCGGATATTATAGAATGTGGAGGATGTGGTTAGCTTTGGCTTAAATGGTTGCCAAACCATTTCTATTTATAAATTGTGAGTTACAGCTTAGCATGATCTGTCAATCCAGCCGGTGATTTGGTTAACTTTACAGATTAGGATAGGCCTTCTTCTATTATAGTTTGTGAAGTGGTGGGTGTATTCCAAAGGCAGAAAGGAAAAGGTCTCTGATTGACCAGTAGCAAATACCAGATATCTCACAGAGGCCGTACTGGGACAGAATCTACCCTCCTTAAATGAGACTCCACTTCACTCTATTCCACTCCACTTCCCCTTCCCCTTTCCTTTGCCCTTCCCTTCCCTTCCCTCCACTGCACTTCACTCTATTTCATTTCATTCCACTTCTCTTCACTCCCTTCCCCTCCCTTCCCCTCCCCTTCACTTCACTTCACTCCACTCCACTCCACTGCACTTCACTCTGCTTTGCTTTGCTTTGCTTTGCTTCGCTCCGCTCCCCTTCCCTTCCCTTCTCCTTCCCTTCCTTTCCCTTTTCCTTCTTTTCCCCTTCCCCTTCCCCTTCCCCTTCCCCTTCCCTTCCCTTCCCTTCCCTTCCCTTCCCTTCCCTTCCCTTCCCTTCCCTTCCCTTCCCTTCCCTTCCCTTCCCTTCCCTTCCCTTCACTCCACTCCACTCCACTCCACTCCACTCCACTCCACTCCACTCCACTCCACTCCACTCCATTTCATTCCACTTCTCTTCACTCCCCTTCACTTACTCCACTCCACTCCTTCACGTCACTCCACCACTTAATTTCAGGTGTCAGAATATTGGAAGACGATATATATATATATGTATATTTCTTTTGCTTGGCCAACTTATGAGATTTGTCTTTCAGCTCCTTTGCAGTTTATTCATTATTTAATAAGAAACTTTCTTCTGCGGATGGATAAAATACATTTTGCTCAGGTTGCTGCTGTAGATTTCCCATTGCTGTATATGTACATCAGAGCATCCTTAATTTGGGTGAAGAACAGAATCAGTCCTGCCTCTAAGACAGATGCCATTGTAAGAATGGATTGTGGAGGGGTAGATACAAGGGGTCTTGGGGTGGGGGTGGTAGGAAAGTCAATTTTGATTGCACCATCTATTCAGCCATTATCACAACAGTATTTTATAGGTTGAGGTTGTTTATGAAAATGTCTAGGACTCATATCGAAGTATACTCCCTATTAAAATAATCTTAAGGATGTGTGTCAGTGCTTGACTTAAGTAAAAGAGTTGGAAGGGACCTTGGAGGTCTTCTAGTCCAACCCCCTGCTCAAGCAGGAGAACCTACACCATTTCAGATAAATGGCTGTCCAGTCTCTTCTTAAAAGCCTCCAGTGATGGAGCACCCACAACTTCTGGAGGCGAGCTGTACCACTGGTTAATGGTTCTCGCTCTCAGGAAGTTTCTCCTTAATTCCAGGTTGTTTCTCTCCTTGATTAGTTTCCATCCATTGCTTCTTGTCCTGCCTTCTGCTGCTTTGGAGAACAGGTTGACCCCTTTGTCTTTGTGGGAGCCCCTCAAATATTGGAACCCTTGACACGCAGAAAACTCCACCGTGAAGCACCCTTCTGCAATTTTAAATTTCAGCAGAATGATAAGCATAAAAGGAAACAGATGTCAAACCTGCAAGAGTCTGCTTGTGAAACCCGGGTACAGTTTCATAGGAGGAAAAAAGTAGTACCAAGACAGCTGGAATGGCTGCTGTTTCACGGTGTTTAATGGCTCCTGTCAAAAGAGGCAAGAAGATACCGGCTTTTGTGCAATAAATCTATGGATCCAACCCTGAATTTAAGAAGCCAGGCAGCGCTTTGATATCTCTTAATGGCAACTGTTGTCAGGACCAAATAGGGTTTTTTAAATTCCTTTAAGTGGGGCAAAGGGACACGGTGGCTCAGTGGGTTAGGACACTGAGCTTGTCGATCAGAAGGTTGGCAGTTTGGTGGGTCGAATCCCGAGTGCTGCGTAACAGAGTGAGCTCCTGTTACTCGTCCCAGCTTCTGCCCACCTAGCAGTTCGAAAGCACATAAAAATGCAAGTAGAAAAATAGGGACCACTACAGTGGGAGGGTAACAGCGTTCCGTGCGCCTTTGGCGTCTAGTCATGCCGGCCACATGCCCATGGAGACGTCCCCGGACAAGCGCTGGCTCTTCAGCTTTGAAACGGAGATGAGCACCGGCCCCTAGATTCAGAAACGACTAGCACGCATGTGCGGGGGAACCTTTACCTTTACCTTTACCGGGGCAAAGGATTCACAGGGGGAACATTTTAATTTCATCACAGGCCATATTGGCAGAGCCACCTGAGACAGACAGACAGAACTTTATTTTGGTCATTGACCAAGAAAAGAACGATCAATAAAATAAACAGTATGAACATATCTCCTAACGACAAAGAGTATTAGCAGCCATTTGCGGGTGAAGCTTACATGTTGTTGTTAGCTGCGAAGTCGTGTCCGACCCATCGCGACCCTATGGACAACATTCCTCCAGGCCTTCCTGTCCTCTACCATCTTCTGGAGTCCATTTAAGCTCACGCCTACTGCTTCAGTGACTCCATCCAGCCACCTCATTCTCTGTCGTCCCCTTCTTCTATTGCCCTCGATCTTTCCCAGCATTAGGCTCTTCTCCAGTGAGTCCTTCCTTCTCATTAGGTGGCCAAAGTACTTGAGTTTTAGCTTCAGGATCTGGCCTTCTAAAGAGCAGTCAGGATTGATCTCCTCTAGGACTGACCGGTTTGATCGCCTTGCGGTCCAAGGGACTCGCAGGAGTCTTCTCCAGCACCACAGTTCAAAGGCCTCAATTCTTTGGCGCTCAGCCTTTCTTATGGTCCAACTTTCACTGCCATACGTTGCAACTGGGAAGACCATAGCCTTGACTATACGCACTTTTGTTGACAGGGTGATGTCTCTGCTTTTTAGTGTGCTGTCTAGATTTGCCATGGCTTTCCTCCCCAGGAGCAAGCGTCTTTTAATTTCTTGGCTACAGTCCCCATCTGCAGTGATCTTGGAGCCCAGGAAAATAAAATCTGTCACTACCTCCATTTCTTCCCCATCTATTTGCCAGGAATTGAGAGGGCCAGATGCCATGATCTTGGTTTTCTTAATGTTAAGTTTCAACCCAAGTTTTGCACTCTCCTTCTTCACCTGCAACAAGAGGCTCTTTAGTTCTTCTTCACTTTCTGCCATTAGAGTGGTATCATCTGCGTATCTTAGGTTGTTGATATTTCTTCCGGCAATCTTAATTCCAACTTTTGATTCATCTAGCCCTGCCTTTCTCATGATGTGCTCTGCATATAAGTTAAATAGGCAGGGCGACAGTATACAGCCTTGCCGGACTCCTTTCCCAATTTTGAACCAATCAGTGGTTCCGTGTCCAGTTCTCACTGTTGCTTCTTGACCCGCATATAGGTTTCTCAAGAGACAAATAAGATGGTCTGGTACTCCCATCTCTTTAAGAACTTGCCACAGTTTGTTATGATCCACACAATCAAAGGCTTTAGCATAGTCAATGAAGCAGAAGTAGATGTTTTTCTGGAACTCCCTAGCTTTCTCCATGATCCAGCGTATGTTGGCAATTTGATCTCTAGTTCCTCTGCCTCTTCGAAATCCTGCCTGCACTTCTGGTAGTTCTCGATCCACATACTGCTGAAGTCTAGCTTGTAGGATTTTAAGCATGACTTTACTAGCATGAGAAATGAGTGCAATGGTGCGATAGTTTGAACATTCTTTGGCACTGCCTTTCTTTGGAATTGGAATGTAAACTGATCTTTTCCAATCCTGTGGCCATTGTTGAGTTTTCCAAATTTGCTGGCAAATTGAGTGTAGCACTTTTACTGCATTGTCTTTTAAGATTTTGAATAGCTCAGCTGGAATACTGTCACTTCCACTAGCTTTGTTGTTGATCAGCTTTTCTAAGGCCCACTTCACTTCACATTCTAGGATGTCTGGCTCGAGGTCAGTGACCACCTCATTGTGATTATCAGGGACGTTAAGCTCATTCTTGTATAGTTCTTCTGTGTAATTTTGCCACCTCTTCTTAATCTCTTCTGCCTCTGTTAGGTCCCTGCCATTTTGGTCCTTTATCATGCCCATTTTTGCATTAAACGTTCCCTTCATTCCTCCAATTTTCTTGAAAAGATCTCTGGTCCTCCCTATTCTATTATTTTCTTCTATTTCTTTGCACTGTTCATTTAAGAAGGCATTCTTATCTCTTCTAGCTATTCTCTGGAATTCTGCATTCAATTGGGTGTATCTTTCTTTTTCTCCCTTGCCTTTCGCTTCCCTCCTTTCCTCAGCTATTTGCAAAGCTTCCTCAGACAGCCATTTTGCTTTCTTGCATTTCTTTTTCTTTGGGATGGTTTTGGTTGCTACCTGTTGTACAATGTCGCGAACCTCTGTCCATAGTTCTTCAGGCACTCTGTCTATCAGATCTAATTCCTTAAATCTATTTGTCACCTCTACTGTATATTCAACAGGGATATGATTTAATTCATACCTGAGTGGCCTAGTGCTTTTCCCTACTTTCTTCAGTTTAAGCCTAAACTTTGCAAGGAGAAGCTCATGGTCTGAGCCACAGTCAGCTCCTGGTCTTGTTTTTACTGACTGTATAGAGCTTCTCCATCTTTGGCTGCAGAGCATATAGTCAATCTGATTTCTGTGTTGACCATCTGGTGATGTCCATGTGTAGAGCCGTCTCTTGGGTTGTTGGAAAAGAGTGTTTGCTATGACCATTGTATTCTCTTGACAGAATTCTATCAGCCTGTGCCCTGCTTCATTTTGCACTCCAAGGCCAAACTTGCCTGTTATTCCAGTTATCTTTTGGCTTCCTACTTTAGCATTCCAATCCCCCATGATGATAAGAACATCATTTCTTATCATCATCAAGCTTACATATAATGTAGCAAATTTATGAGAATATTTGTAACTCAGGGTTGAACAGAGTGCTTGGTGCTCTCTGAACTTGTTTGTTTTCTTGCAGGTGTTTTGTTGTCTAACTATGTAACATCGTCAGTGCAATTAATCAGTGCTGATGATGTTACCTAGTTGGGTCATGAAACGTCTGCAAGAAAACCACCAAGTTCAGAGAGCACCAAGGATCCCACAATCAACAATGTTTCAGGACCTTGGACAGATCTCTTAGAAAGCCTTGGGTTTCATTCTTATAGTAGGCAACCTTGGCTCTTTTATGACTCGTGGACTTCAACTCCCAGAATTCCTCAGCCAGCATAGCTGTCTCAGGAATTCTGGGAGTTGAAGTCCACGAGTCACAAAAGAGCCAAGGTTGCCTACCCCTGTTTATACCATGGGATTGACAAGTCCTTCCAAGCTCCATCACCCTTTTTGAATTATACAGAAGCCATGAGGATAAAACAGCATTTCATTCTATCTCAATGCTTTTTTACTGGACATTTTCCATTTATTAATGATGAGAGCCAGTTTGGCATAGTGGTTAAAAGCATCAGGCTAAAAAACCATAAGATTGGCATTCAAGTCCCATTTTAGGCACAAAGCTAGCTGAATGATCTTGGGCTAGTCACTCTCTCTTTCTCAGCCCACTTCTAAAAAAAAAAAAGCTGCCAAGAAAATCACAACGTTTGGGGCATCAGGAACCGGTTCTGTGGAGAGAGGTTTTTTTCACAGACCGGAGTGTACGTGGTTTTGTGTGCTGCCTGCATCCCACGGATGGGGCTTTGCTTGTTTGTGTGGACCGGTTGCTGGCATGCCACGGCCCGGTTCTAGTCCAAGGATCAGGGGATTGGGGATCCCCTGCTCCAGACAATTTATGAGAATTGTGCTCGATTGAACAGCAGAAAAAAAATTATGATAATCTAATCAGCCTGTACTTGGGAGTTGAAATCCACACACACTTCCAATTGCCAAGGTTGAGAAACACTGTTTTAGAGGGTTTAATTTAAGGCAGTTTCTTGTCATCTGTATTCTGTCTGCCCCATGCAGTATTTGGTTGCAAATACTGTAGTCTTTTTCCTTCTGAGTTATGGGTTTAGTCCCGACCCATCCTGTCCAATTTTATGTTAGGACTGGATCACACCTTTTGAAATCAACAGCCCAAAGTCACGCGTGCGTGACTGTCACCAAATTCTATTTCAAAAACCCAGTTATGAAAGCGGATTGACTTTTTTTTTAAAAGGAAAACAAAAGAAGATATCTGTTTAACAAAAAGAGAAGATTAGGTTGTTGTTTTTTCTTTTCCAAGGTGGGTTTTTTGGAAGTTAATCCTCAGATGTTTCTTGCATGATTGCCCCATTTTCTTGCTATCTCTCTGCATTTAACTCCTAGCCTTCCTTTCTGAAAATACCGCAGAAGCTGAGATGTGTTAGTATGGTAGCAAAAAATCCGAAGGAATCTGCTTGCACCTTTTCCAACTAACTTTATTTAAAAAAAGTCACCAGCTTTCCTGAGCTGCAACTTCTGCCTCTTAATGCAAGTCGGCAAAGATGCTACTAGACTCCTTCTGACTTTCTTAAAGGGATGTCATAATGATAATAGTAAAGTTGGAAGGGACCTTGGAGGTCATCTAGTCCAACCCCCTGCTCAGGCAGGAAACCCTATAGTACCATTTCAGACAAACGGCTGTCCAGTCTCTTCTTAAAATCTTCCAGTGTTGGAGCATTCACAGCTTCTGGAGGCAGGTGGTTCCACCGGTAAATTGTTCTAACTGTCAGGAAGTTTCTCCTTAGTTCTAGGTTGCTTCTCTCCTTGATTAGTTTCCATCCGTTGCTTCTTGTCCTGCCTTCGGGCGCTTTGGAGAATAGCTTGCCTCCCTCTTCTTTGTGGCAGCCCCTGAGATACTGGAACACGGCTATCCTGTCACCCCCTTGTCCTTCTCTTCATTAAACTAGACATACCCAATTCCAGCAACCGTTCCTGATATGTTTTAGCCTCCAGTCCCATCATTAATTCATTAATGTCTTCATTAAGTCTCTTTCTTGACCATGCACATTCCTTCTAATTTCTTTCCTCCAAGTTTCCCCGTGCATCTGTCTGATGATCCTTTGCAACGTCCTTGTGGTTTTAGTCTGCTGCTAAAACTCAAGGAGGACGAGAAGCAACAGACAAGGAGCCATTTTGCAGCTCTGCTGGTCTTCTGCTTTGGGGCCCTTC
This sequence comes from Vipera berus, assembly GCF_964194415.1. Classification (NCBI taxonomy): domain Eukaryota; kingdom Metazoa; phylum Chordata; class Lepidosauria; order Squamata; family Viperidae; genus Vipera; species Vipera berus. The sequence continues at coordinate 9,453,422 of NC_138208.1, read as the reverse complement.
CCTCTTCCTTTTCTTCTGCTCCAGAAGTCCTCAGCTTGAGGCAGAAACATGGCATAGCGCCCCTTCTTTTGCAACCCCTGCTGAACACTGACTAAAGAAACTTTCCCCCCCCCACACCCCCGTCTCTTGTTACCCGCTCCTCCCTCCCTTGCAGAGAAGGGTCCCCATTGGTCAAATCGGAGCCATTGACCACCTCTCCAAATCAGCTTCTTGCCAATCGGGTCCTGCCTGTCCCAGGCATCTTGTTTCATAAACTTAGCCTCCCTTTAGGTCTGTGTGCTTTAAAAAAAGTTCCGAGGAAGCCTGGAGTATCCAGAGCTCAGCCCTCATCCATCATGGAGCGAGCAAACTTGCTGCTAAGTCTTCTCTTCCTTGGGCAGCAGTTGGGACCCAGCCTGGCTTGCCAGCTGCCCTCTGACTGGAGGCCACTTAGCGAGGGATGCCGAGCAGAACTGGCGGCCACTATTGTCTATGCCAAAGTCTTAGCTCTGCACCAGGATATGTACAGCATGTACAACTACTTGCCCTGGCAGTACGAAGCCATGGACGGAGGGCTGTTTTACTCCGCTGAGATCGAGATGCTGTGTGATCAAGCTTGGGGGAGCATGTTGGAAGTGCCAGCTGGGTCCCGGTTGAACCTCACCGGACTGGGCTACTTCTCCTGCCATTCCCACACGGTCATGCAAGATTATTCCTACTTCTTCTTTCTCAGGTGAGCCTGTCAGGCAGATTTGCCCATCCGGAAAAAGACGAGACGTTGCCCTAGAGTAAAATACTGTCTGTGGATTTCGTGCTGAAGTTGTGCGCGCAGCTTGCCAGAGGCTTCCCAGTTCTTGGACCCCCCCATCCCCGTTGCTATAGAAAAAACTCCTAGTTTGGCTTGAAGGCTCTTTAGCAAGTTGAGGATGGAGGGCGGAGAGAAACCCCCTCCAACGGAACGTGACAGAGAGGGAGTTTTGCCTTCAGATTTCAAGGTCTGGTGTATGTTTTTGAGTACCAATAAAGGAGAAGATTGTAGTTCAGGGTTGAAATGAGGGGTCCTTGGTGCTCTCTGAGCTTGGTGGTTTTCTTACAGAAGTTTCATGACCCAACTAGGTAACATCATCAGTGCTTCTAGGGAAGGAGGTTTGCTAGGAGGGGGAGAAGGATTATTATTATTATTATTATTATTATTATTATTATTATTATTATTATTATTATTATTATTATTATTGTTGTTGTTGTTGTTGTTGTTGTTGTTGTTGTTGTTGTTGTTGTTGTTGTTGTTGTTCTTGTTCTTGTTCTTGTTGTTCTTGTTGTTCTTGTTGTTCTTGTTCTTGTTCTTGTTCTTGTTGTTCTTGTTGTTCTTGTTGTTGTTCTTGTTATGTGGTCCTTGGTGCTCTCTGAGCTTGGTGATTTTCTTGCAGATGTTTTATGACCCAACTAGGGTACATTATTAGTGCTAGAAGGGAGGGGGAGTTGCAGAGAGGAGGAGGAGGAGGAGGAGGAGGAGGAGAATTGTGTAATCCTTGGTGCTCTCTGAGCTTGGTGATTTTCTTGCAGATGTTTCATGACCCAGCAAGGGTACATTATTAGTGCTAGAAGGGAGGGGGAGTTGCAGAGAGGAGGAGGAGGAGGAGGAGGAGGAGGAGGGGGAGTTGCAGAGAGGAGGAGGAGGAGGAGGAGGAGAATGTGTAATCCTTGGTGCTCTCTGAGCTTGGTGATTTTCTTGCAGATGTTTCATGACCCAGCAAGGGTACATTATTAGTGCTAGAAGGGAGGGAGAGTTGCAGAGAGGAGGGGGATGATGATGAGGAGGAGGAGCAGAAGGAGAAGAAGAAGGATTATTATTATTGTGTAGTCCTTGGTGCTCTTTGAGCTTGGTAATATTCTTGCAGACATTTCATGACCCAACTAAGGTACATTATTAGTGCTAGAAGGGAGGAGGAGGAGGAGGAGGACTGTGGGGTCCTTGGTGCTCTCTGAGCTTGATGGTTTTCTTGCAGACATTTCATCACCCAAACTAAGTAACATCATCAGTGCTAGGTTTTTGAATGTTCCCCAAAGCAAACAGCCCTTTGGATGTTACAAAGTTAAAAGGACACACCAGGCGGAAAAACAATCTTCCGTACGTGCGCAGAGATAGATTTATGTAACTGAAGGGAAAATTTAAAAACGCAGCAAGTGCACAGATGTGCGGATGCACATACGTACCTGCCCTTGCAATCTGACCTGAGAAGGACTGTAATTCTATCAACTCTGGGTCTGTGGATTTTAACTTTGCTTACAGGATAAGAGGACGGACAGATGGCAGTTTAGGTGATGATCCTTAGAATTCCCACTTAAACTACAAAATAACCCTCTCCCATTGATGAGTTTTTTTTTTACTGGTGATTACACTTACATGCCAATTTCTAGTTGAGCAATGAGTGACTACAGAAGGATTTCCCTCAGTGTTTTTTTTATTGTTACGTTCATTTAGGAAGTGGGTTCGGTTGAACAATTGGACTGAGTTGGACTGAACTGCCCAAGGGTAAATCCTTCTCAGCCTAACACTCTGCATCTATTTACGACGATGTAAAACAGAGATGTTCAACTGTGGACATAAAACTCCTGGCTGAGGAAGACAAAGTCCCCAAAACTTAAAGTTGCCAAAGCTGGACACCTCTGGTTTAAACTGAAGCAAAGTTTAAGTTTAAACTCAAACTTTAAAAGTTCAAAGTTTAAAGCAAAGTTGGTCTAAAATGAAGCAAGGCACCAGAAGGCAAGACAGCCCGGAACTAAGGAGAGTGAGGACAATTAACCAGTGGAACAGCTTGCCACCAGAAGTTGTGGGTGCTTCATCACTGGAGGTTTTCAAGAAAAGACTGGACACCCACTTGTCTGGAATGGTATAGGGCAGGGGTGTCAAACTCAATTTCATTGAGGGCCGCATCAGCATTGCGGTTGCCCTCAGGGGGCCAGATGGGTGTGGCCTGGGTGGGCGTGGCTAGAGTGTGTATGGCCTACTGGGTGGGCGTGGCCAGCTCTACATCGTTGGCATCAAGGGTGCCTATGGGGGCCTGGGCAGGAGTGGGACAGATCTGAGGGTCTCTGGCAGAAGGAGGGTCTCTGGGCCAGGGCCAAGGCAGTGGGGGCCATTCCCTCACTGTTTCCAGGATGGCTTCGCGGGCCGCATGAAACCACTTCGCGGGCCGGATCTGGCCCCCGGGCCTTGTGTTTGACATGTCTGGTATAGGGTCTCCTGCTTGAGCAGGGGGTTGGACTAGAAGACCTCCAAGGTGCCTTCCAGCTCTGTTATGATTGAAAGAAGTTTAGAAGCCCTCTTATGTTTCTGTTAAATGTCTCTAGACATTCTCGATCATCCAGGTCATGGTTATCCCAAAGGTGCTTTTTTTTTTCCAAAAGGCAACTGGACTCTCTTGATTTTATTCTTTGAAAACATTTCACTTCTTGAAAACATTTCAGAACTGAAGAAGCTTCTTGGATGAGAAGTGAAATGTTTTCAAAGAAAAAAAAATCCAGTTTCCTTTGGGAAAAAAGCACCTTTGGGATTCCTCCTATTAGTTTCATAGGCATGGGGGCTAACCATTTGGAGCATTGTCATTCCAATATATCTGAAGGACAGCAGTCAGCTGGGAAAGGTTGCTATAAATCTTTCTCCGTTTAATTCCCTCCCAAGTTGAAGTTTTTTCAGCTGCCCGAATGCCACAGTTAGGGAAAAAAAAGCCAAGCATTTCACTCAAGTCTCTTGTGACAATCTTTGAGGGGCTCTGCCACAAGTGTTTGAACCTAGCAGAGTTTTTCTGTTATCCACACTCTCCTTGTTCTTTGGAAAGAGATTTTCAGAAAAAGTCTGGATGACCTTTCGAGTTTGAAAGCTAAGTCGGGCTAATAATTTGGATGGGAGACCACCAGGGAATCCCAGGAATGATGAAGTCATTCCATTTTGATGAAAAAGAACTCTTCAGTCTCATTAGGCATTTACCTAGATAAGGAGATGTGGGATCTCTGATTTTCTCAAATGATGTCCGGGAAATAGAAACAAATCAGGATGAGTGTTCTTCCCTGCCTCGTGTAATAAAGGGTGGATCAAGCCAGTTTCCGAGTTTAGGATTTGGCCATCAAGATGGCCAGGTGATCCCTACATAGAGTAGTCTTGGAAACTAATCAAGGAGAGAAGCAACCTGGAACTAAGGAGAAATTTCCCGGTGGTGAGGACAATTAACTGGTGGAACAACCTGCCTCCAGAAGCTGTGAATGCTCCAACACTGGAAGTTTTTAAAAAGAGACTGGACAGCCATTTGTCCGAAATGGTATAGGGTTTCCTGCCTGAGCAGGGGGTTGGACTAGATGACCTCCAAGGTCCCTTCCAACTTTATTGTTCTTATTATTATTATGAATAATAGTCTGAGCTTGGTTGTGCTAGCACCGATGATGTTACCTAGTTGGGTCATGAAACATCTGCAAGAAAACTGCCAAGCTCAGAGAGCACCAAAGACTTTCAAGTCCTCCTCCTCCTCCTCCTCCTCCTCCTCCTCCTCCTCCTCCTCCTCCACCAACAACAACCACCACCACCACCACCCTCAGAGAGCACCAAGAATACTTGTCCTGTTCCTCCTTCTCTCCTTCTTCCCCATTCTGCAAATGCCACTCTAACCCTGAGGATGTTACCTAGTTGGGTCATGAGACGTCTGCAAGAGAAACGCCACCCCCCCAAGCTCAGAGAGCAGCAAGGACCCCACAATTCAACCCTGAGCTACAAATATCCACTCCTATTGGTAATTAACAACACGTAAAATAAAGAAGGGGTGCGTTTTCAGACGCTGCACTATTTGAGTGAGATAACTCTGTGAGATATATAGAACAGCCTCTTTTTCAGGGTCACAGCTGTTATTAGTGTGACTAGCACAATGTGTATCCAGACCAAGGCTGGTGAGTTGAAGATCAGCTCTCATTACCCTCCATGCAAAAAACTTTTTTTTAAAAAAAGGAAAGTAAAATCTTCCTCAAGAGGAATTCAACTCCCAATCTCCTACCTAACCTAAAACATATTCATTTATTTTTTGCAACTATATAGAAGCATCTTGCCATGATCTTTTTCTGTTGGTCTTTTTAGTTTGCCATCTTAGCTACAAGTATTGAGAATATCTGGCTTTGCTTAGCTTTTCTTGATCAGCTGAAGTCAGAAAGTGAGGAGAGCTGAGGAAGCTACAAAATCTCAACTCATAAAACAGAGTTTAGAAGGGACCTTGGAGGTCTTCTAGTCCAACCCCCTCCCCCCACCACTCCAGCAGGAGATTATATATTATTCCGGACAAATGGCTTTCCAAGCTCTTCTTAAAAACCTCCAGTAATCTTGGAGTCCTCCTCAAGTTGAGTCGTAAAAGCCACATTGGTGTAGTTTGTTTTCAACCATAATATACTGTAGAAGTTCTTTGCCACTGCAAATATATCTTTCCGTATATTTTTCCCCCAGTCTGTTCTACCACACCTTTAACCTTGATCTTTCCCCTCCTTTTATAGAATGGATGAGAATTATAATCTCCTTCCACACGGGGTAAATTTCCAGGACGCGATATTTCCAGATACGCAGGAAAACCGGCAGATATTTTCAAGCCTTTTCCAATTTTCCAACTGCAGTCAAGGGCTCCACACTGCTATGTTCTCCAGCGACTGGGAGATGCAAGAGGACAACAGGGTAAGGCTATTTTGGTGTATGTTCCCCCCCACCACCACCCCCAGGAACCAGTTATCGAACAGAAGATTGTTGGATGCAAGTTTCTTTTTAGCTGTACTAGATTGTCAGTCATCCAGGACACGGTTGTCCCCAAAGGTGCTTTTTGAAAAGGCAAACTGGACTTTATTTTTCCTTGAAGGCATTTCGATTCTCATCCAAGCGGCTTCTTCAGTTCACTGAAGAACTGAAGAAGCTTCTTGAATGAGAAGTGAAAGGCCTTCAAGGAAAAACAAAGTCCAGTTTGCCTTTTCAAAAAGCACCTTTCAGATTTTTAGTTGCATATTTGAAAAAAAAACATTCGTAACTCTTCAGAGAGTCTGTCTGAAGAAAGGATCTAGCATTGAGTTTATTGCAGTGGTGGGATTTAGCCGGTTCGCACCACTTTGGCAGAAACCGTAGCTAATTTTTTATTGCCCAGGCCCTGAATGGACTTCCGGAAGCGGCATCCATGCAGAGAACCAGTTGTTAACATATTTGAATTTGAAAAGTTTATTGTAACGTTTATGGTTTTCTTCTTGTGACTCTGGCATTATTATGACCTTGAGAGTGTTGTTCACTAACCAATTTCAATCAACATGTTTCCAAAGAGAGATTATTTGCAGGAAGTTCTGTAACCTTTGTTTGTCCTCTTTTTGTTTCCTACCTCAAGTAAGTGCAGCTAGTCCTCAACGTACAGCAGTTCGTTTAGTGACTGTTCGGAGTTACAACAGAACTGTAAAAAGTGACTTATGACCGTTTTTCACACCTTTGACACTTGCACATCCCCATGTCCACGTGATCAAGATTCACATGCACTTGGCAACTGACTCATACTTATGACGGTCGCAGTGTCCCAGGGTCACGTGATCCCCTTTTGCGACCTTCTGACAAGCTAAGTCAATGGGAGGAAGCCGGATTCATTTAACAACTGGGTTACTGACTTAATAACTGTAGTGCTTCAGTTAACAACTAGGGCAAGAAAAGTCGTAAAATGAGACAAAACTCACTTAAGAACTGTCTCCCTTCTTAACAGGAATTTTGAGCTCAGTTGTGGTTGAGAACTACCTGTAGTGGTTTTGTAGGGATAATATGCCTTGGTGTGATTTAAGTAGAAGAAAAATGAGGGAGAGAGATATTTCTTTGCAAAACTGTGTTTATTCTAAGTAAACACCCATCTGTCATTTACATAGTGGCTTTCATGCAAAAGGCACTTTGCGTTGTATTGAAAAAAGGCTGGATCACTGACCTAAGAAACTAAAAATGTTTGTTTGTTTGTTTATTCTGGTCTGAGATTAGAATAAAATATTGATTGATTAAAAATAAACACTTGCCCAGTTGTATTGGGGGGGGGGCGGGTCTCAAGGAGAAATACTGGATGCTTGCTGACATGGTTTTAATCACAGAATAACCCATTCACTGGGTTTTACAGAAGAACCAAGATGTTGTCTTCCATCTATACCCTTCCTGTGTTGGCTTGTTGCAGGTTCTTTCCTGCTAGAAAAAGGTGGAATAAATACACAACAATATTTTTCACAGAATTATGGGTTGGAAGATCATCTAGCCCAGGGATAGGCAACCTTGGTTCTTTTATGACTCGTGGACTTCAACTCCCAGAATTCCTGAGCCAGCCACGCTGAGGGAAAAGGGAGAGGTTTCCAAGCTGAGCCATGCCGGCTCAGGAATTCTGGGAGTTGAAGTTCACGAGTCATAAAAGAGCCAAGGTTGCCTACCCCTGGCGTTGGCCGCTTTATGACTTGTGGACTTCAACTCCCAGAATTCCTGAGCCAGCCATGCTGAGGGAAAAGGGAGAGGTTTCCAAGCTGAGCCATGCTGGCTCAGGAATTCTGGGAGTTGAGGTCCACGAGTCATAAAAGAGCCAAGGTTGCCTACCCCTGTGCTAGGCCTAGGCCACTTTATGACTTGTGGACTTCAACTCCCAGAATTCCTGAGCCAGCCACGCTGAGGGAAAAGGGAGAGGTTTCCAAGCTGAGCCATGCCGGCTCAGGAATTCTGGGAGTTGAAGTTCACGAGTCATAAAAGAGCCAAGGTTGCCTACCCCTGGCGTTGGCCGCTTTATGACTTGTGGACTTCAACTCCCAGAATTCCTGAGCCAGCCACGCTGAGGGAAAAGGGAGAGGTTTCCAAGCTGAGCCATGCCGGCTCAGGAATTCTGGGAGTTGAAGTTCACGAGTCATAAAAGAGCCAAGGTTGCCTACCCCTGGCGTTGGCCGCTTTATGACTTGTGGACTTCAACTCCCAGAATTCCTGAGCCAGCCACGCTGAGGGAAAAGGGAGAGGTTTCCAGGTTGAGCCATGCCGGCTCAGGAATTCTGGGAGTTGAAGTCCACGAGTCATAAAAGAGCCAAGGTTGCCTACCCCTGATCTAGCCCAACCTTCTGCTCAGTGCAGGGTTAAAAAGATTCTCTTTGGCTGCAGCCTTAATTTGAAGGTGTCCAGAGGTTGAAGAACTTGTAAAAGTTCATGGACCAGCTTGTTCCACTGTCTGAGACCTTGTAGAGTTTTGGATTTTCATCTGATTTGTATTCTGAACATCCTTTTTATTCTTCTAATCTTTTGGTCCTAGTCTAGTCTTCTGGGATAAGAGAGAATAAGTCCAGTTTCCTTCTGTGCAAAAAATAAAAAAAAATAAAAATTCAGAAGAAGGCAATCATATCTTTGCCAGATGATAAGCTAAATATATCATTACCAGCTACTTTATCCTTTTTAAAAAAAAATTAAACAGAAAACAGTACTATACAACAGATTAATTAATTATTAAATTGTACAAAGCGAACAGCAATTATAGCACTGAACCCCCTTCTTGATATATTACATTAATACAAATCACCTAAATAAATCACATATTCATTTAATCATGTCATGTCACAATGTAGCAAACCGTACATAAAAAATAAGGTTTTCTACTTGTAAAAACCCCCAGAGTGGAATCCAGACTATAAATATCTTGCGGTCTTTTTTAAAAAAAATTAGGAGGGGGAAAAAGTTCTTTTCGAAAACGGATAAATTGCACCTTTCTTGAATCTAGAACTTTGATAGCCAGTTTCTTTAGCTATTTCTGAGATGGCTTCATATATTTTGTCTGAATTCACTCCAAATTTGTCCCTGTCCTTTTTTGAACTGTGATATTCTTAATAGGACACAATCTTCCCTTGACCTGCTTGTGATGGGAACTCATTGTGCAGAAATATCCACCCTGGCTGGCTTTGTAGAAAAATCATAGTATCGTCTATCTAAAGTTTACTATTCTTGGCTACTCTGGCATTGTCGAAACTTCTCCTAAGGGAGAATTCCATGGCAAGGATTTAATTCCCTCACCACTTTCTTATGCTCGCTTTGAGTTAAAGCGCCGTTCCGGTGACTTTTAAAGAACAGTTGTCCAAAATCAAAGTGCTACAATTGGAAGCTGAGAAGTAAATGTATTACAGAGTAAGAAACAGCTGTCCTCCCCCACCCCCTGGTCTTTTGCACCTGTGTGTAAAGCAATGGCTCTAAGAATCTATATTTAAGTAGCACTTTCTGCCCCTTGTTTGCAATTCTTCCAGCATTTTTATCTTTCCTTAAATACACAAACATTCCATCACAATCTTTTTTCCCAACTGCAAAGATCTCAGAGGCTAAGCTTGCGGATGGTTATTTCTTAAATAATTTTAAATAATTAATCGATTAATGGTGGATTCGGTGATTCTGATGGTGGGGGATTTATTCTTGTATTGTAATGTGGATATTTATTTATTTATTTTTTTAAAAAATTGGTTGCCACTCAAGTTACCTGGGGAGAATCAGAATCAGAACCAGAATCGAACTGGAAGGGACCTTGTGGCAGTGGTGGGATTCAAATATGTGAACAACCGGTTTTCTGTGTGGATGCCGCTTCCGGAAGTCCATTCTGGGCCTGGGCAACAAAGAAATTGGTGCGATCTGGCTGAATCCCACCACTGACTTTGGAGGTCTTCTAGTCCCATGGCCCCCAAGCTTTTGAGCACCAGGGACCAGTTTCTTGGAGAAAGGTTTTCCGGTGGACTGGAGGGGCCATGGTTTTACGTGCTGCCTGCATCCCATGGATGGGGCTTCTCTTGTTTGCGCAGCCCGATTGCTGGCATGCTGTGGACTGGTGCTGGTCCATGAATCAGGGATTGGGGACCCCTTTTCTAGTCCAACCCCTGCTCAAGTAGAAGACCATACACCAATATCATTTCAGCAACAGAATTTCAGTCTCTTCTTATAAACCTCCAGTGATGAAGACCTATAACTTCTGAAGGCAACTTCTGTTCCACTGGTGAATTGTTCTCACTTTTAGGAAGTTTCTCCTTAATTCCAGGTTGCTTCTCTCCTTGATTAGTTTCCATCCAGTTTTTCTTCTCCTGCCTTCTTTTGCTTTGGAAAATAAGTGGGGAATATGTTCCTCTTCTTTGTGGCAGCCCCTCGAATACTGGAATACTATTATCATGTCACCCCCAGTCCTCCTTTTCTCTAGACTAGCCATATCTAATTTCTGCAACAGTTCATATGTTTCATACGTGTGGGTGGTCACACATGTTAAATACGTAAACAAATAGGTGAAATAATTTGTGTTATGTTTTTAAAGTGGCTTTAGCCTAGGGATAAGTGGGAACTATAAACGTGGCTGACTGGAGAATTCTGGGAGCTGAAATCCACATATCTTAAAGTTGCCAAGATTAAGAAATGCTGCATTTCAGGACTCACAAGTTGCTCACTTCGAATGTTCACCAACTAGGACCTAAAATGGCAATTTTGAAAGCTCTGGGTGTAGGTCTGTTGGAAAAATAGCCAGCCAGCCAGCTTCATTAACGAAGGGCATTTAGTTCAATTACATATTTCTCGTTGTGTTTCCCATACAGACAGCCAGGGACTTCATTTAACTGCCATGCGATGAATCAAACTGGCAACATACAAATTTGATAAATAATGCAGTGAGTCAGTCAATGTTCTGTTTTTCTTCCATTAATTCTATTCCTCTGCCTGTTTTCTTCTCTGTTGGCAAACTTTGGGCTTTTCTTAAGTCAACTAATTCTGCTTCCCTTATAAAAAGAATGGCGTTGTTTTACTTATATAAAGATTTAGGGAGGACTAGTTGGGAAAAACAGTTCCCAGAAGTTCTGCCAAAGTGGATTTTTGGGAGAAGTCAGTGTACAAAGCAAAATAGCAGGCTGCACACTTCGGAAGAACAAGAGTGCACAAAATATTTTGCAAGGGTGCCCCCCTTGTTTTTAAAATCTCCTATCTTGGAAGAAAGTGACAGAGTTTTAGATACTCTATTAATTTTAAATCATGTGGCTTTTCTTCAGAGTTATGCAGTAGAGAACTTGAAGCTGTTTCGTTACAATTATTATTTTGTTAGCAAAGGAAACAATAGTTAATTAGTTCCAATAGTTAGGAAGTATAACTTTTCCCAGTTTACAGGTGGTCTTCCACTTACGTATACAAAACTTGAGTCCAAAATTTATGTTGTTCAGTGAGAAACTTGTTAAGTGGGCTTTGTCCCGTTTTGCGACCTTCCTTGCCACACTTGCTAAGTGAATCACCGCAGTACTTAAATGAATTACACGGTTGTGAAATGAAGCTCTGGCTTTCTCGTTGACTTTGCTTGTCAGAAGGGGATAACCTGACCCCGGGATAAATATGAACCAGTTGCCAAGCGTTTGAATTCTGATCACGCGACTGTGGGGAATGCTGCAACGGTCGTAAGTGTGAAAGAGGATCATAATTCACTTTTCCCAGTGCCGTTGTAACTTTGAATGGTCACTAAATGAACTGCTGTAATTCGAGGAGTATCTGCATTGTCCCCACCTTCCAATTAAAAGTATTTTAAGAGCCAAACCCATTTCATTAAGAAGTCAACAATGTTCGTACAGATGTTCCTTTTCTAAAGAAATTGAGCTAACGTACCGCAGATAAAGTTGGGAAAACAATGCATTCCTACCCAGAAATCTCTGGAAGTCTTCAGCTGTCACCAAAGTAAACTAGTTTAATTAATTCAGCTTGCCTCATCAAAACCAGACACTGGTTACAGCATTATTCATGGAATAATAGCAGAAAAGCTGACATGAGCTACCAAATAACCTCTATTAGCAAACCTGGCTAGTTTTTACTCCTCCTAAAATTCACTGTGTTATCTAAAATGCTTCTGTTCCTTGGGGGAGTAAAAATATCTTCCTCTGATGTTAATTGCAAGCTCCAGATGTTACTTGTAAGCAACCCTTGGCATGCCATGTATAATTTAATTGGACAGATAAGACACCGTGTGAAGATTCTGCAGCTGAGACCCATGTGCTTACTCAGAAGTAAATCCATTCACTGCCATAAAGGTTATTCCTGCACGCACATTGATAAGCAACCTGGAATAAGCAACCTGTTTGCCTGATGGAAGGAAATCCCATGGAGTTCCACGAGTAAACTGGTATTTTATTAAGTTTAAAATCGATAGTCTGAGAGTCCTACCACAATACATTTGCCAATAAAAGAGAACATTTGTAGCTCACGTTTGAAATGAGGGCACCTTGATGCTCTCTGAGCTTGGTGATTTTTTTTTTGCAGATGTTTCATTGTGACATCATCAGTGCTAGGAGGAAGTCCCTACCGGCACTGATGATGTTACCTAGTTGGGTAATGAAATGTCTTCAAGAAAACCAGCCAGCTCAGAGAACACCAAGGACTCCTCATAATACACTGCCTCTTTCTTCCATAAAACCACTAAACCAGATACTTCTACATTTAAAAACGGTCCATATAGGAACAGCACATATTCTGGTAAAAGTTTGGAATCTTCATAAGACAAAAAGATTGTCTTCAGGTGATCCTTTAATGGATGCAGTTGTTTCTTTCTACTTCCATCTGCTCCTCAAGACATAATTAAAATAGATGGGATTGCCTAGGTCAGGGGTAGGCAACCTCGGCTCTTTTATGACTCATGGACTTCAACTCCCAGAATTCAATTTTGGGAGTTGAAGTCCATGAGTCATAAAAGAGCCGAGGTTGCCTACCCTTGGCCAAGGTTGAGTCTAGTCACACAGTATTACTGCAGGCACTAATGTTGTGTTTAAACAAGGCTTTGAGGTGCTTCACATACTCCTGATTGAAACGTAAAGTCTGGGATGCTGGCTTGCATTACAAACCCATTTGGGCTCTCTGTTCTACAGGATGCTGTTTGATTCGTACCCTGTTTTTTTTTCCTCCAGGGATCTCCAGTTGGTACCCTGTTTTTTTTTCTCCAGGGATCTCCAACTGGTACCCTGTTTTTTCCCCCTCCAGGGATCTCCAGAGAGGGGTAGATATAGAGCGATTCATTTCCACCTCCAAAAGATCAGCAAGATATCATATTGAGCAGATTTGGTGGCTAAAAATTACAGAGCTTTCTCTTTTAAACTGCACTGGTGCGGATGATGTTTAGAACTTCAAAGGTGCTCTGAAAAAAAATCCAGATGGGATTTCCTTCAGAAGTTTTGACAGGAAAAAAGGGAGGGAAAGAGCAGAAGAGGGGTCGTTGATGTCTCCCTTTTGTCTCAATAACAGTCCAAGAAAAGGAGGAGGAGGAGGAGGAGGAGGAGGAGGAGGAGGAGGAGGAGGAGGAGGAGGAGAAAAATTAAGAGGAGGAGAGGAAGAAGAGAAAGAAGGAGGAGGAGGAGAAGGAGGAGGAGAGGAAGAAGGAGGAGGAGAGGAGTGGAGTGGAGTGGAGGAGCGGAGGAGGAGGCACCATCTGTTGCTCCCAACATGCTTCCTATTTTACACCTACCTTCCCCGATGGCCATAACCCTGCTAAAGATCTTCTAGCTTTTGTGAGCCACAACTCAACATCAACAGATGCTTGCATTCTGTCAGAGTCCTGATGACAGAAACCCAAGATGCATGTTAAGTATGGTGTGCAGCAATAACTAGCATGGGAGTTGATGCTCATTAAGATCTTTCCTTTACGCAGTGGGAAAACACCAATGGCATTTGAGAGTAAGATGGCATAGAAATTAATAAGGAGCTATAGAATCCTCACTGGCTTATTTCATATGCTCTGATCCTAGAGATACAAACGTGTCTTCCTTCCTTCCTTCCTTCCTTCCTTCCTTCCTTCCTTCCTTCCTTCCTTCCTTCCTTCCTTCCTTCCTTTCCCTCTCTCTTTTCCTTCTTCCTTCTTCCCTCTTTCTGTCTTTCTTTCTTCCTTCCTACCTTCCTTCCTTCCTTCCTTTCCCTCTCTCTTTTCCTTCTTCCTTCTTCCCTCTTTCTGTCTTCCTTCCTTCCTTCCTTCCTTCCTTCCTTCCTTCCTTCCTTCCTTCCTTCCTTCCTTTCCCTCTCTCTTTTCCTTCTTCCTTCTTCCCTCTTTCTGTCTTCCTTCCTTCCTTCCTTCCTTCCTTCCTTCCTTTCCCTCTCTCTTTTCCTTCTTCCTTCTTCCCTCTTTCTGTCTTCCTTCCTTCCTTCCTTCCTTCCTTCCTTCCTTCCTTCCTTCCTTCCTTCCTTCCTTTCCCTCTCTCTTTTCCTTCTTCCTTCTTCCCTCTTTCTGTCTTCCTTCCTTCCTTCCTTCCTTCCTTCCTTCCTTCCTTCCTTCCTTCCTTCCTTCCTTCCTTCCTTCCTTCCTTCCTTCCTTCCTTCCTTCCTTCTTTCCTTCCTTCCTTCCAAATGACATATATTCCTTGTGTATCATATAATGGTCCGACAGTTGTGCATTCTACACAACATTTTACATAATGCTACTTTGCCCAGGAAATCTACAAAGTTGGCCTGCTAGGCATCATGCATTCGTGCAAGGCAGATCTTGGTGTGCCTCTTCGACGAAAGATGCTAGAGGAACTCTTTCTCAATTTTTGAGAAAGCTTGGTGGATATCCCAGGACTGCACAGTTCTGCTGAAGAACAACTGGCTTTACTGCAAGTAAATGAGCTGCTGATCCAGTTCTACAGAGGAATGATTGAGTCTGCCAACTGTACCTCAATAACTGTCTGGTTTGGCACCGCAACCAAACAGGACAGGCACAGACTTCAACGGATAGTTAAGTCTGAGGAAAAAACAATTGCAGCCAGCCTGCCTTCCATTGAGGACCTATATACTGCATGGGCCAGAAAGAGGACTGTGAAAATATCTACAGACCCCTCACATCCTGGATATAAATGGCTTCAACTTCTACCCTCAAAATGACGCTATATAGGGCATTGCATGCCAAAATAAACAGACACAAAGACAGTTCTTCCCTCCCCCCACCACATGCCTTCACTCTGCTAAACGCCCAATTCCCACAGCACTGTCTTATTCCTACATGCTACGTAGTATGGCTGTATTATTATTATTATCCTTCTCATCTTTATTAATAACTTTCTCCATCGCTTTCTGATGATTATATTACTTCGCTGCTTGTATGTACACTGAGAGCTTCTGTACCGGAGACAAATTCCTTGTCTGCCCAATCACACTTGGGCAATAAAGAACACTGCATTGTGTTGTAAACAGTGATGGGAGTCAAATAGGTGAACAACCGGTTCTCTGTGTGGATGCCGCTTCCAGAAGTCCATTCTGGGCCCGGGCAACAAAAAATTAGCTACCAGTTCTGCCAAAGTGTTGCGAACCGGCTGAATCCCACCACTAGCATTGTGATGTCTGCAGCCTGCCAAACCAGAAACAAACAGCTTAGTCCTACAGCCACTGTGGGCTACATACAGGAAGAGTTAATGGGAAATACAGTCATTCTCCAGGGCTGACTTGCTGTTTTATGGCCCAAGGTGGATAGGTGATTATCCCCTTTAATCCTATTGTGCTAAACATGCTGCTGAGGATCTCCTGGCCTGGTGAGCTGTATCTAATCTTCATTGAAAGGAAAAAGGGCTTTGGGATGCATCTCCTTCCGGTCTCTGAAGTTTTCCTTTTCAAAACCACAGTGGGAGAGCACAAGATGCTCAGAATGGGCTTGAGAGATTATGAATTCCCATCAGGCTATCTCTGAACATCGACCCAAAACATCGGTGATTGAAACTATTCGGATTTTTTTGAGGACTCTGAAGCTAAGCAGGGTCAAACCTGGTTCATGCTTGGATTGGAGACTAACTGGACAACCTCGGTGTGGTTGAACAAACTTGGAAACTCTAAAATAACTCAAGAAGAAGGTGCTAAGAAAACTGTGTGCTTCTAGGCAGGAGCCACACGCAGCCCAAAGACTAGATAACCTTTATTGTCTTTTTTTTTTACTGTGGGCACAACGGCACACATTTAAAAGGGAAATTTAGTTGCTTGCTCTCAAAGTGTAGACATACATAACACACACTTAAAACATACTATATTCAACAGGGGTCTTCAAACGTGGCCCTTTTATGACTTGTGGACTTCAACTCCCAGAATTCCTCAGCCAGAATGCCTGGCTGAGGAATTCTGGGAATTGACATCCACAAGTCATAAAAGGGCCAGGTTTGAAGACCCCTGATATATAACATATGTATAGACCTACACCCTTACACATAAATAACATATAAATATTAATCACTGTCCATCTTGAATACATAACGGAAGGAGGAAGCTTGAGAGTTCACAAGGTTTATACTGTATGGAACAAAGCTGTGACTGAATCTGGAGGTTCTGCTTTGGATACCACGGAGTCCCCTCCTCCCAGAAGGTAACAAGGAAAGCAGGTTGTGAAGAGGATGTGTCATGTCCCAGACAATCTTGCGGACCCTGCTCAAGCAACGCTTGTGTGCTAAGTCCTGGATGGGAGGGAGGGAACTGCCAATGATCTTTTCTGCTGTCCTCACCACTTTCTGCACTGCCTTCCTGTCTGAAGCAGGGATGCTTCCAAACCAGACTGTGATGCTTTATGACAGGATGCTCTCAATTGTCCCTCTGGACAAAATGGTCAGGACAGGGGAAGGAAGATGTGCTTTTCTCATGTGACACAGAAAATGCAGGTGCTGCTGTGCCTCCTTCACCAGTGTCTCGCTGTTGAGCAACCAAGCCAGCCTACTTTTAACTGCACACCCAGGAATTTGATGCTGGTAACCATCTCCACAGGTGAATCATTAAAGCACAAAAAAGTGTCGCTGTGCCTGCCTTTTCTGAAATCGACAATGATCTGTTTGGTTTTTCCAGTATTTAAAACTAGGCTGTTTTCCTTACACCAGTTCACCAAACCCTCAACCTCCTTGCAGTAAGCACCTTCATTGTTGTCATGAATAAGGCCCACTACTGTTGTATCATCTGCGAACTTCGCAATATGGTTGGTGGCAAACCTAGCACTACAGTCGTGGGTCAACAGGGTGAACAGCAGCGAACAAAGGTGCCATTTCTTTACTGTTTTGGGGTTGACCTGTGGCTGAAAGAAGCCCACAGACTGGTGCAAGACTACTTGGGGACAGTAGAAGCATTCTGACCAGAAGACCCGTGGAGCTGTGAAATAAGCTTTGTGAGGAATTCCCATCAAGAGGGTGGCTCCCAAACTGCTATCCTTCCAGAACTCATTTTTCCAAAGGGAAGTTCTTTGATTTGAGATTCAGGACCGCTGAGTCGGGAGAAACCAGTGTCATGGCGGAACCCAAGAGACATCATACTGCGTCATGTGAAAGGACCTTTAGAAAGTCTGAAACACCCCTTGGTACTAAAGGTAACTATGTTCTTACAAGAGTTTCACAACCTTGGTAAGTTTAAGACAGGTGGACTTCAATTTCCAGAATTTCCCATCTAGCCATGCTGATGTCTACCCATCGTGAACTTGCCAAAGTTGAGAAGCACTGTTCTAGGTGCTACTGTGGCTTTGCTAATCACAGACCTACTCTGGAATGAACCTTTATTGGGAGCATCCAGGTTGGAACAGTGAGAACATACTGAGTAGACCTCTGTTTCCGCACCAGGCTACAGAATGGTGAAATGGAAGATACAATCATAGGTTAACCATTTGGGTATTGGCATCTGTGGGGCTCTTTTTTTGATGCCAACCACACTCAGATCCTTTATGGTCAACCAATGAAGTTGTGGTAAAGGTAAAGGTTCCCCCCCACATGCGTGCTAGTCGTTTCCGACTCTAGGGGCCGGTGCTCATCTCCGTTTCAAAGCCGAAGAGCCAGCGCTTGTCCGAGGACGTCTCCGTGGTCATGTGGCCGGCATGACTAAACGCCAAAGGCGCACGGAACGCTGTTACCTTCCCACCATAGTGGTCCCTATTTTTCTACTTGCATTTTTACGTGCTTTCGAACTGCTAGGTTGGCAGAAGCTGGGACGAGTAACAGGCGCTCACTCTGCTACGCGGCACTCGGGATTCGACCCGCCAAACTGCCGATCTTCTGATCGACAAGCTCAGCGTCCTAACCCACTGAAAAATACAAGAAAGCCCAAAGGTCTATGAAGATTCTCAGTCATCCAGGTCATGGTGCTTTTTTCAAAAGGCAATTGGACTCCCCCCCCCCTTGAAAATGTTTCACATTTCATCCAAGAAGCTTCTTCAGTTCACCTTTGGGACAAGAAAAACCCGAAGCAAATGTCCAGTCAAACCTTTGCAGACCTGGCTTTCATTTTACTTGCATGGTTGCCCAAGGGGCATGTATCTTCTTGATACATCTATTTAAAAGAAAACATATGCTTGTTTACTCGTTCAGTGAACTGTTGGGTAACTGCAGGCATCTTAGAAAAGAAAGATGGATGCGAGAGTCAAACAGCAACAGGCATAGTGTACAGTTCCAAATGTGTACCAGGGGAAAAATAAATAGTGGACACAAAATCCCAGCGACCACAGGGCATCTGTTCGACTTGATCTTATTCTCAGCACTGTTTACTTTGCCTTTTTAACCTGTTGAGAATTTGGAAAAACAAGAAAGGAAGCCAAAAATCAGGAAGCCGTGGAACTTGCTCCTACCGAGAACTAGCAGGAAAAGACAATTATTTGGAGTGAATATTTGGAAACGTCCTCCAGCTAAGTGCGGTCCAGTTTTTTTAAGAGGTTCCGTCTGCCTCTTCTATTAGCAACTGTCCCGGGGATGCCAAGGTGGAAACGCCAAGCGCATTTTAAACGTCAAAAGACATAAAGCAGAATTAAATGCAGCTGAAAGATTGTATCTCCCTTAAGCCACAGGAAGTGATGAAGTTCCAGACCAATTTGCAAGTCTTATTTACCAGCAGCTGGCAATTTTTTTAAAAAAATAAATGGTACGTCTTGTAGGTTCTTGTAAACTTCTCCAGATGCTTCATGAAAGGTCCACAAGAAACACAAAATAGGTCTTTAGACTGAAAACAACCAGCAGCATCTCCAAATATTTCCTTTTAGACGAACATACCTGGTTCTGCAATGCAGACAGAAGGATGCAACTTCCAATCCTTTTAGAAAGAGATTTTGCTCCATTCCCCAACCAACCAAACTCATTCCCAGCCCCAATTGCTTTGTCGCAATTATAGGTTGGCAACAGTTCCTGGAAGACAAAAAACAATGATGTCACCCTCCCATTCAAAGTCAACCTGACCTCAGGGCATATTTTTTTTTCCTCTGCTCCATTTCTTAAGAACCCTTTTTCCGTGCCACCTCAGATAGCAGAATTCAGTATCCTGCAACTTCACCCCAGCGAATAAAGTAGAGTAGAGTAGAGTAGAGTAGAGTAGAGTAGAGTAGAGTAGAGTAGAGTAGAGTAGGGCTGGAAGGGACCTTGGAGGTCTTCTAGCCCAGCCTCCTGCTCGAGTAGGAGAACCTATACTGTTTCAGACAAGTGACTGTCTAGTTTCTTCTTAAAAACCTCCAGTGATGGAGCATTCACAACTTATGGAGGCAAGTCATTCCACCGGTTAATTGTCCTCACTGTTATGAACTTTCTCTTTAATTCCAGGTTGCTTCTCTCTTTGGTCAGTTTCCAACCATTGTTTCTTTGTCCTTCCCTCTGGTGCTTTGGAGAATAATTTGACCCCCTCTTCTTTGTGGCAGCCCCTTAAATACTGGAATACTGCTATCATGTTGCCCCTGTTTCTTCTTTTCTTTAGATTAGCCAAACTCAAGTCCTGCAGCCGTTCTTCATACAGTATGTTTTAGTTTCCAGGCCTTTGATCATTTTAGTTGCTCTTCTCTCAACTTTTTCCAAGGTCTCCACATCTTTTTTGTAGTATGTTGACCAAAATTGGTTGCAGTATTCCAGGTGTGGTCTTACTAGGGTTTTATAAAGTGGTACTAATACTTCACTTGATCTCGATTCTATGCCTCTGTTTATACAACCCAGGATTGCATTAGCTTTTTTGGTGGCTGCTGCACACGGCTGGCTCATAGTCAAGTGATCGTCCACTAGGACTCGGAGGTCCCTCTCACAGTCGCTGTTTTTTGAGCCAGGTCTCACCCAATCTGTACTTAAACCGTTGATCTTTCCTGCCTAAATGTAAAACTTTGCTTTTCTCCACATTAAAATTCATCAAGAACATCTCTTGGTGTCGGGAGCGGGGGTGGGGAGATGCATTTGGATACTTTAAATTTGTATATGCGAATTCAGTGTAACTGGGCATGTCGTTGTTTTTCCTAGCAGTTCCCCACAGGCAGTGCTTTTTTTGTAAAAGAAAAAGGTGCCGGAACTCACACATGTCATACAACCCGCCTTGCCTACCCTACAAGGTTCCATCCAAAAAAGGTGCCGGAACTCCGTTCTGAGCGTTCTATGAGAAAAAAAGCCCGGCCCACAGGATTTTCAGGGCCCCTTTAGTTTTGCTCCGTGTTCAGTGGTTCTTACAGCAAAACTGACGTGATGAAGATTTGTTCTTCAATCAGCTTCTCACGGAACCTGATATTGATTTGGACTGAGCAAGACTGACTGGCCCAGGGCTCACCCAGGTGGCTTCCATACATAAAGGAGGACTAATATTTGGGCTTCTACTGCTCACAATCCAGGATCTTAACCACCACACCACCCTGGCTTCCTAGAAATTGCTAACATACATTTATTTATACATATTATTATGGCTGATCATACAGTCAGCCAGATGTTCAGGCTGGATTTGGCATTTTTTTTAATCTATCCGTTGAAGTTTGCTGTCCTCCCACAACTTTTTTCACTTCCTGGAGAAACCTTTAGATTTTTGGTTGATTGAGACCTTCCATACTTACTTTGATATATAAATGGGATATTTCTCTGCCAGGTAACTGTAGCTCTGTGCAATGGCTGATTAAGTAACTCACCACCACATCTTCAGGGATTTGTGTTAACTGGTTAGCCTTTTTAAGATCTGCTAGCCTTGAGGAATATAGGGACGCGGTGGCTCAGTGGGTTAGGACGCTGAGCTTGTCGATCAGAAGGTTGGCAGTTTGGCGGGTCGAATCCCGAGTGCCGCGTAACAGAGTGAGCGCCTGTTACTCGTCCCAGCTTCTGCCAACCTAGCAGTTCGAAAGCACGTAAAAATGCAAGTAGAAAAATAGGGACCACTACGGTGGGAAGGTAACAGCGTTCTGTGCGCCTTTGGCGTCCAGTCATGCCGGCCACATGACCACGGAGACGTCCTCGGACAAGCACTGGCTCTTCAGCTTTGAAACGGAGATGAGCACCGGCCCCTAGAGTTGGAAACGACTAGCACGCATGTGCGGGGGAACCTTTACCTTTACCTTTACCTTTAGCCTTGAGGAAGAACCACTCGTGGTCACCTCCTCAAAATTATACTTGGCATAAGGCAACATCCTGTTTTTATTGGCTTTCTGAGCACATATCAGAAATTGTGACTAAATAATAAAAAAAAGCCACAAGCC
Organism: Vipera berus; assembly: GCF_964194415.1. Lineage (NCBI taxonomy): Eukaryota > Metazoa > Chordata > Lepidosauria > Squamata > Viperidae > Vipera > Vipera berus. The sequence continues at coordinate 9,432,030 of NC_138208.1, read as the reverse complement.
TTACTAGCAAGTCATTGGAAAACAAAAAATGTACCTAACATCTAATTTCCACCAACTTTGGTGAAATGGAAGGTGACGCTAATTATATCCCATGTTTGAGGACAGTGGCAGATTTATCTCCTCATAATTAAGTCCATGTTTCCCTTTGAAGTCATTTTCCAGAGAAAGGCTACAGAAATCAAAAATATGTTGTTATCTGGGGAATAATGTTCTAAATTCAAATTTTCCTGTTTCATTTGAAACATGGCTCTGAGCGATGTTTACCCTGCATTAAATAGAAAAGCTGTAGATCTTTTCAAATCAGTGGTATTTTGCCACTACAGGGAGTGCAAGCCACTCCATAAATCAATTCTGTTCTTTAGAATAAGATATTATAAATATCTTCAAAACATTAAAATATTTAGCAGCTGTTAAGGGAAAAAGCAAGCTTTTTTTCTTTAATATGGAGACGGTTGGGAAAATTTCCGAGCCATATTTATTCAACCCTAGAAACTTTAAAAGCAAAAGCTTAGCAAAATGCTTGGCTGGCAGAGCAACTGGTTATTATTATTAGAGTTTTTCATCAGATAGATTGGAACATTTAGTCATCTTGCATCAGAAACTTTCTCTGGAAAATGGACTAACAGAGCCAAATGTTATTCTTAAATTTAAATATTATTTGGCACTGACATATTCAAAAACACTGCTTTACCGTGGCAAATGATCTTGACAGATAAACATGGTATGTGTTGATATATACACTTGGAACACTGCATCTAGTTTTGATGGCAATGATGCAAAAAAGAATCTGGAAAGAGTGCAGAGAAGAACAACAAAGATGATTAAGGGGACGGAGGCCAAAACATATGAAGAATGGTTGCAGGAATTGGGTATGCCTACTCTAGAGAAAAGAAGGACTAGGGGTGACATGATAGCAGCGTTCCGATATTTGAGGGGCTGCCACAAAGAAGAGGAACGTATTCTCCAAAGCACCTGAAGGCAGAACAAGAAGCAACAGATGGAAACTAATCCAAGGAGAGAAGCAACCTGGAATTAAGAAGAAATTTCCTGTCAGAACAATCAATCAGTGGAATGAATTGGCTCCAGAAGTTGTGGGTGCTCCATCAATGGAGGTTTTTAAGAAGAGATTGGACGGCCACCTGTCTGGAATGGTATAGGGCAGGGGTAGGCAACCTTGGCTCTTTTACGACTCGTGGACTTCAAGTCCCAGAATTCCTGAGTCAGCTATGCTGGCTCAGGAATTCTGGGAGTTGAAGTCCACGAGTCATAAAAGAGCCAAGGTTGCCTACCCCTGGTATAGGGTCTCCTGTTTGAGCAGCGGTTGGACTAGAAGACCTCCAAAGGCCCTTCCAACTCTGTTATTCTGTTTCACCGTTGCAACTTGAAGTGCAATTAATGTCCAGCTTGAATGTCCAGGCCATTGAGAAGATCCCAGTGCAATCAAGCGGTATGCGAAACTTACTATCTCTAATCCAGAGACTCAGAGCTAGACAATAACGTTACTTGGGGTGACTTCCTTACCATGAGGTCTTTCCGTCCCGCCGCTCAAGATCGCTGTTGTGCCCATGGGGAGGGCACAAAGGAAGGCTTCTCAATTCAGAAGCACGGAAGACCGGACTGGTGGATCTAGTCTGTGAAAAAGGCTCAGCCCGTCGGCTCAGGGGTGGAAGGAGCTCGCAACTGCTGCAGAAAGAGATGTGATTTCAGCTCAGGCAAATGCTCAGGGACCCTTTGCTTCTGAAAGGCCTTTAGAGCAGTCAACCAGGAGAAGTCAAAAGGAGAGGGATTTCACGGTCGTCTCTTTACCCATCTTCTAAGAGAACGTGACATTTCCTTTTCTTCTCTCCGGTAAACATCGTTTATCATTAGAATGCTTACCAGACACTTTGCAAAAAGGTCCAGTCTTTGGAAGGAAAGCCAGCCCCAAAGCCCTTTTTATAAACCAAGATAAGCCTGGGCTTCGAAATGTAAACAAAACGCTTGGAAGGGGCTGTTAGACGAGCGAGAACTTGCTCTGGGTGACAATCTCCCTTCCGTGCTCTCTGGCGGCTTCTTAAACTAGATGAGAAGGCTTCTGCTTTGTTTTTTTTTTGTTTTTTTTTTGCTTTCTGTTTTTCGGGCTTTTTCTTCTTTAATTTCATTTCCAACCTTTGTCCTTTGCTGAGGTCCTGTATCAAACATTCCACCTGTCAAGAGGCTGGCAAAGCTTTGCCTTCGGGAGACAGGGTTGGGAAATCTGAAGTGAAAATAAAACAAATTTTCCAGACATCTCCAATCTAATTTCAGGAGTCTATAAGTGGGCACAGCAGCGCCTGCCTTTTCTGCGTCGCATGACAAAAGCACATCTTCCTTCCCCCCGTCCTTACCACTTTCTACAGGGGGACGATTGAGAGCATCCTGTCATACAGCATCACAGTCTGGTTTGGAAGCATCCCTGCTTCAGACAGGAAGGCGGTGCAGAGAGTGGTGAGGACAGCAGAAAAGATTATTGGCAGTTCCCTCCTTTCCATCCTGGACGTAGCACATAAGCGTTGCTTGAGCAGGGTCCGTAAGATTTTCTGGGACACTACACACACCCTCTTCACGACCTGTTTTCCTTGTTACCTTCTGGGAGGAGGGGGATCCATGGTATCCGAAGCAGAACCTCCAGATTCAGTCACCGCTTTGTTCCATACAGTACAAACCTTGTGAACTCTAAAGTTTCCTCCTTCCGTTATGCATTCAAGATGGTTACTTATATGTAAGGGTGTAGGTCTATACATAGGTTGTATATCATAAGTTTTTTTAAAATGTGTGTTATGTATGTGTACACTTGAGAGCAAGCAACTAAATTTCATTTTTAATGTGTGTCGTTTTTCCCCACAGGAAAAAAAATGACAATAAACCGTGTTACTAACTTAACCACTGCAGTGATTCACTTAACAACTGTGGCAAGAAAGGGCATAAAAGGGGGAGGCAAAACTCACTTAAGAAACATTTTGTTCTCCAACAGAAATTTTGGGCTCAGTTGTGGTCGTACGTCGAGGACCGCCTGTATGTTGAAAATAAAGCCCCCCCCCTTTAAAAGACCCTTTTGAGTTCTCAGAGGCATTTGCATAAAGCCTAAAAATGGAGAGCCCTCCAAGGAAGAGAAATTAGAATTAAGTAATCTCTTTAGCATAATCCCCCTAGGGTACTGCTTGGAAGAATCTTTTTTAAGAAGAAAACTCAGCAAGATCAGACAGAAGCCAAAGCGCCGGTTGGGGAAAAAGAAAATAAAAATAAAGAAAACTGTGATTTGCAAACAGAGGATTGTGTGCCCTGAAAAGCCTCCGCTAATTTTGCACACTGAACGCACAAAAAAATCAGCACTGCAATGACAGAGATCAATGCATATTCCGAAAGTCTGAAAGTCTGGCAGTTTAAAAAAGAGGAACAAACAGCCACTACCACATGCTTCTCCCAGAAGAAGGAAGCTGAAGCCACCAGCCTGAGGATGACGGATGGGATTCCGTCGAAACGTTGCTCTTACACCTTCAATTCTACGTGGGAAAAAACCCGAATGACCAAAGATCCACATACAAACACCCACGAAAACCTCAGAAAACATATATATATATATATATATATATATATATATATATATATATATATATATATATATATATATATATATATATATATATATATATATATATATATATATATATATATATATATATATATATATATATATATATATATATATATAGATCTAGAGTCTCGGGTTTCTTCCCGCGTTCCTTTCATCTTCAGAAAGTTGTGGCGACGTTTCGACGAAATCCCATCCGTCATCATCAGGCCGGAGTGTTCCTCCTGCTGCTTCCAGGAGCAATGCGTGGTCTGGCTGTTCCTTTCCTTCCAACTGCCGGTGGGGCTGTGTTCTGATTGGGTGGAGGCGTGGCTGCTTTCTGATTGGGTGGGGGTGTCCTCCGACTGGGTGGAGGCGTGGTTGTCTTCTGATTGAGTGGAGGCGTGGCTGTCTTCTGATTGGGTGGATGCGTGGTTGTCTTCTGATTGGTTGGAGGCGTGGCTGTCTTCTGATTGGGAGGGGTGTGTTCTGAATGGGTGGGGTTTTTTGTTGTGTTGTAATATCCTGAGTGTTGTGATTTGGTGTCCTGAGGAGTGGGCTGTGTAGTGGCCTCCAGAGCTTTGGTTTGGCTCCGAGTTCGAGGACCTGCTATGTATCTCTGGTATGGGTCAGTCAGGTTCGTGTGAGCGTTCTTCTGCTTGGGTGATGGCACTTTTGCTTGACTTGTTCTGTCTTCTGTGTGGGAGAGTTTTTGTTCTGGGTGTGGATGAGTCTTGCTGGGGCTGGTGGCATTTGGGGTTGTTTGTTGGTTTTTTAAATCCTTGTTTGCTGAAATTCGTTTCTCTATCAATGCTGGTTTCCAAATGGCATGTAAGCGGGAGGTGTCGTCTCGCTTGTTCATACTGTCTGGGTGTTTTTCTATTTCAATGGCTTCTCTGATTATTCTGCTATTGAGATGTTCTATTTTGGCGATTGTTTTTGTACCTTCAAAATTGATGTTGTGTCCCGTAGTGTTTATGTGTTGTACTAGTGAAGATGTGTGATCTTTCTTCTGTACTGAGTTCTTATGTTCTTCTACACGTACCTCTATTCTTCTGTTAGTCTGTCCGATGTATGTTGCTGGACAGGAGGCGCATGGGATTTGGTATATGCCCTGGTTTTCCAGTTCTATTTTGTCTTTGGGATTTCTCAGGATGGTTGATATCTTTCTGTCAGTGTTAAATGCGGTTTTGATGTTATGTTTGCGTAGTACTTTACTGATTTTGTCGGTTGTTCCTTTTATGTAGGGCAAGATGGCTCGTCCGTTGTTCTGTTCTTCTTCTTGGATGTTTTTCTGTTTCGGAGTCCCCTGCTGAATCATATTGGTGATTTTGTTTTTTTGGAACTTGTTTGCTGTCAATATGTCTGTCAGGGTGTGTAGTTCTGTTTGTATATGTGTTTCATCTGCAAGGCGTCTGGTTCTTGTTATTAGTGTTTTGGCTACTGAATTTATTTGTGCTGGGTGATGATGTGATTGCGCATTGAGGTAACGGTTGGTGTGTGTTTTCTTTCGGTAGACTGTGTGTCCTAGGGTGCCGTTTTGTTTTTTGTATATAAGTACATCCAGGAAAGGTAACTGGTTGTTTGTTTCAATCTCTATGGTGAATTTTATTTTGGGATGTAGGCTGTTCAGGTGTGTTAGGAAGTTTTCTAGCTCCTTTCTTCCGTGGGGCCAGATCACGAAGGTGTCATCCACATATCTGAGCCACAGTTTTGGTTTGTTTGTAGTCTTTTCCAGAGCGTTAGTTTCAAATTCTTCCATGAAAAGGTTGGCGATAACTGGTGATAGAGGGGATCCCATTGGTGCGCCTTCTATTTGTTTGTATCTCTGGCCTCTGTGTATGAAGTATGTGTTTGATAAGCAGTGTTCTGCTAGTTCTATAATATGGTTTGGTGGTTGGTATTTGCTTCTTATTGTTGATAGAGCTTCTTGGACTGGCACCTGGGTGAATAGTGATACCACATCGAAGCTGACTAGCAAGTCTTTTTGGTCTATCTGTAGATTTTTCACTAATTCTATAAAGTGGTATGAGTTTTGGACATATGAAGCTGCCATTTCTGCTTGAGGTTGTAATTGTTTTGCTAGGTATTTAGCTAGGTTTTGTAGTGGTGAGCCTATAGAACTTACTATGGGTCTTAGTGGGATTCCATCTTTGTGTATTTTGGGGAGGCCATATAGTTTTGGGCATCTGGATGACTTCTCCCTAGGAATGATTGTTTGTTGGATTTCTTGGCTTATAGAAGTTGATTTTATCTTTTTCTTGGTGGTCTTTTCTAGATAGGTTGTGGGATCTGTATATATAGGTTTGTATGTAGTTTCTTTGAGTAAGTTGGACAGTTTCTCTTCATAGTCTGATGTGTCCATTACCACTGTAGCATTGCCTTTATCTGCTGGTAGTATGATTATGCTGTTGTCTTTTCTTAGGTTTTGCAATGCTACTTGTTCTTCTTTTGTTAGGTTGCTTTTGGGTGGTTTGCTTGTGCATAGGATGTGGGTGACTTCATGTCTGACTTGGTCTGCTTCATCTGCATTGAGTTTAGTTAAGCTGGTTTCAACTCCACATATGATGGTTTCTGTGGGAATTTTCTTTGGTGCAACAGCGAAGTTGAAACCTTTTGCTAGGACGT
>NC_138208.1:9365813-9420813 GCF_964194415.1 Vipera berus | reverse complement strand
ATAATAATAATAATAATAATAATAATAATAATAATAATAATAATAATAATAATAATGTCAGAATTGAAGCTTTTGGAGCTTTCAGGCTAGAACTCTGGAGCTGAATCCATAAAAATCCCATTTTCCCCTCTCAGTTCATCTCTGCACACACTAGAGCGGGGAGAGCAGAAGTTACTATTAAATTACTTTGTAAGGCAAGCGTAATGCAATTATGCTCTTAATCTTTGTGGAATAGGTTAAGAGAAATCTCATTTGCAGGCTGGGGTTTATCAAAGCCATCACTTTGAGTTTGCTGGGTGCAAATTAAAAAGTGTTCACTTTATTATGGCAAAGTAAGGGGGATTTCTCCCCCCCCACCCTGCCCCCATTGGAGAAGACTCTCCCTTTGTCCCTAAGCTAAGCTAAGATGTAGAATTATTTGGGTTTTCCTAGAGCAGAGGTTTATTTTTCAAGGTTTCAACCTTTAATTTACTACAGATTGTCCTCAACTTACAACAGCTGTGTCCATTCAAAGGTACAATGGGACTGAAAAAGTGACTTATGAACTTTTTTCACACTTACAACCGTTGCAGCAACCCCGTGGTCACGTAATCAAAATTCAGGCGCTTGGCAACTGACTCGTATTTATGACGGTCGCAGTGTCCCGGGATCTCGTGGTCGCCTTTTGTGACCTTCTGACAAGCAAACGGGGGAAGCCAGATTCACTTAATAACTGTGTTTACTAACTTAACAGTTGCAGGGATTCACTTAATAACTGTAGCAAGAAAGGTCGTAAAATGGGACAAAATTCACTTAACAACTGCCTCACTTAGCAACAGAAACATTGGGCTCGACTGTCATTGTAAGTTGAGGACTACCTGTAGGTAGATTAAGAACCCGCCTTTCATTCTGAAGCTCAAGGTGGTGGTAGATGTCCTTCCATTGCCCCCTCTAACAGCCACCCTGCAAGGTAGGCTGGTCTGAGAGAATTGCAACTGTGAAACAGAATAACAGAGCTGCAAGGGACCGTGGAGGTCTCCTAATCCAACCCCCTGCTCAAGCAGGGGATCCAATTCCATTTCAGACATCTGGTTGTCCAATCCTGATAGTTAGAACAATTAACCAGTGGAACAACCTGCCTCCAGAAGTTGTGAATGCTCCAACACTGGAAGCTTTTAAGAAGAGACTGGACAGCCATTTTTATGAAATGGTATAGGGTTTCCTGCCTGAGCAGGGGGTTGGACTAGATGACCTCCAAGGTCCCTTCCAACTCTGTTATTCTATTCTATTCTATTCTATTCTATTCTATTCTATTCTATTCTATTCTGTTCTGTTCTGTTCTGTTCTGTTCTGTTCTGTTCTACCCTACCCTACCCTACCCTACCCTACCCTACCCTACCCTACCCTACCCTACCCTACCCTACCCTACCCTATCCTATCCTATCCTATCCTATCCTATCCTATCCTATCCTATCCTATCCTATCCTATCTTTTCTTAAAAACCTCCCGTGATGGAGCACCATGATGAAGCCATCCCACTGATTAATTGTTCCAACTGTCAGGAAGTTTCTCCTTAGTTCTAAGTTGCTTCTCCCCTTGATTAGTTTCCATCCATTGCTTCTTGTCCTGCCTTCAGGTGCCTTGGAGAAGAGCTTGACCCCGTCTTCTCTGGGGCAGCCCCTGAGATATTGGAAGGCTGCTATTGTGTCCCCCCTCGTCCTTGTCTTCATTAGACGAGGCATACCCGGTTCCTGCAACTGTTTTTTATGTGTTTTATTCTCCAGTTCCCCCTTCTCAGGAGCAACCTCCATAACTGATTTCCCCGTATTTATTTCTTCAGCCAAGCATTGCATAAATGCATCTGAAGAGTGCTTGTTGAGACTTTTGTTAAACATCTCTCCCTTTCCTTCCAGTTTCAGGAACCGATAATTGCAAAAACATGCACAAATGCTTGAAAGCGGCCTCTTTAACCAAAGATAAAAACCCCATTGGAGTGACAGGGTGCTCCCATGGCAACTTGGCATGTTGTGAGACACGTATGCTCGAAGGCACATAGCAAGCCAGCTGGGAGATCCCTGTGCTTCTAACCAAAGCAGTTTAGAGCAAGATTTCAGTCCAGAGAGCCTTAAGGATGCAAATGGCTTTGTGGGGGGAAAAAAAGTTCCACCAACTTTAAGCCTCATTTGATATCTTCCTTCTTTTTGACAGTTTAACTAAAGTCTGATTTTTTTAAATAATAATAATAATGAGGAATGAGCAAAACTAGCCCAACTAGCTGAGTGCTTTCAGTAACAATGTATTTTTATCCTAAACAAAGTAATTCCATTTCCCTCCCCCCCATCAGTTAAAAGAGCAGGATGTCACTGCAAGCAGCACCCCAACCAAAAACCTGCTCAAGTATTCTTCTGCAAAACAGTTACAGAATTGAAGTAATTATAATAAAAAAATGGTCCCATCTGGTCGAGAGAAAAGACAATGATAAATCGATAGAGGAGAATATTTGTAGCTCGGGATTGAACTGTGGGGTCCTTGGTGCTCTCTGAGCTTGGTGGTTTTCTTGCAGACATTTCATGACCAAACTAAGTAACATCATCAGTAATAGAAGGGAGGGGAGGAGGAGGAGGAGGAGGAGGAGGAGGACTGTGGGGTCCTTGCTGCTCTCTGAGCTTGGTGATTTCTTGCAGATGTTTCATTACCCTACTAGGTAACATCATCAGTGCTAGAAGGGAGAGGGGTGTGTGGTGATAGTGATAGTGATGATGATGAGGAGGAGGAGGAGGAAGAGGAGGAGCAGGAAGACTGTCGGGTCCGTGGTGCTCTCTGAGCTTGGTGGTTTTCTTGCAGATGTTTTATGACCCAATAAGGTAACATCATCAGTGCTAGAAGGGCGTGGTGTTTGCAGGGAAAAGGAGGAGGAGGTGGAGGAGGAGGAGGAGGACTGTGGGGTCTTTGGTGCCCTCTGAGCTTGGTGGTTTTCTTGTAGACATTTCATGACCCAACTAGATAATGTCATCAGTGCTAGATAGGAATGGGATTTATAGAATGCAGGAAGAGGAGGAGGAGGAGGAGGAAGAGGTAATGGTGGTGAAGGTGAGGAAGAGGAGGAGGAGAAAGAGGCCGATACCTATGGGGTTCTTGGTGCTCTCTGAGCTTGGTGGGTTTCTTGCAGACATTTCATGACCCAACTAGGTAACATCATCAGTGTTAGAAGGGAGTTGGGTTTGTGGAGAGGAGGAGGAGGACCGTGGGGTCCTTGGTGCTCTCTGAGCTTGGTGACTGCCTTGCAGACGTTTCATTACCCAACTAGGTGACATCATCAGTGCTAGAAGGGTGTGGAGGTGGTGGTGGTGGACTGTGGGGTTCTTGGTGCTCTCTGAGCTTGGTGGGTTTCTTGCAGACATTTCATGACCCAACTAGGTAACATCATCAGTATTAGAAGGGAGTTGGCTTTGTGGAGAGGAGGAGGAGGAGGACCATGGGGTCCTTGGTGCTCTCTGAGCTTGGTGATTGCCTTGCAGACGTTTCATTACCCAACTAGGTGACATCATCAGTGCTAGAAGGGGGTGGAGCTGGTGGAGGACTGTGGGGTCCTTGGTGCTCTCTGAGCTTGGTGGTTTTCTTGTAGACATTTCATGACCCAACTAGGTAACATCATCAGGGCAGATGTGGACCAGATAAAAGGCAAATTGGCTCACTCTTGCTAGTGCTGCTTATGGCTTCTGGACAATAGAATAAGGCCCATAAAAACTTGTAAAATGGGGGGGGAACCTTGTTCTTTAATTATTTCCTGGGGTTAGGCTTCCACAAATCACATCAAGATGAGATCTAAGTAGGCCCACTTATGGTTTCTCTACTTGGACCTAATGCTTCAAAGTGGGAATACATTTGCCACAATCTAAATGAAAGGTATTCCAAGCTTTTGATTTATAGCATACACTCAGTCCTAAATTAACAAGCCTGCTATAAATTTGTGTTCTCCAGACAACTGCAAGATTAAAGATCTCAGCAAAGAGATAGATCCCTACGATGAGTAGTCATCAAGCATTTAGCTTCAGGCCTAAAACAAGACAAAGAAGCATCATTGCTCACAGCTCCTCTACCACAACATCCCAATAATTAAAGTCCTTTGAACTTTTAATGTGATAGAAAAAAGCTGAATGGTAACAAATTGTTCCATAAGAAGTTTAGCACTTGGTACCACTTAAAGAGGGTTGCATCCTCTGGAGTTGTACTTTATGGTAAATCGTTCAGAGGATATCACTCACTGCAATTTTCTCTGTGAAGTGTTCCCCCCCCTTTTTGCACAAGTCTATCTCTCTGGAGTATTGAGGCAAAAATATAAAAATCCACCTGGAGGATTCTTTGTACTCGGACAGCTGAAAGTTTACAATGCATTTGCATTTCTGGGAACTCTTCATTCATCTCCAGGGGACTTCAGATGGCTAGAATTCCATCGTGGACTTCTTGACAATTCAGGGAATTGAAGGCCACACGTCTGGAAGTTATTTAAATATCTAACAGAATAACAGAGTTGGAAGGGACCTTGGGATCTCGGAGTCCTAGTGGACAATCACTTCAATATGAGCCAGCAGTGTGCTGCAGCTGCCAAAAAAGCCAACACAGTGCTAGGCTGCATTAACAGAGGGATAGAATCAGGATCACGTGAAGTGTTAATACCACTTTACAAGGCCTTGGTAAGGCCACACTTGGAATCCTGCATCCAGTTTTGGTCACCACCATGTGAAAAAGATGTTGAGACTCTAGAGTACAGAGAAGAGCAACCAAGATGATCAGGGGACTGTAGGCTAAAACATATGAAGAACGGTTGCTGGAATTGGATATGTCTAGTCTAATGAAGAGAAGGACGAGGGGTGACAGGACAGCCGTGTTCCAGTATCTCAGGGGCTGCCCCAAAGAAGAGGGAGTCAAGCTATTCTCCAAAGCACCAGAAGGCAGGACAAGAAGCAACGGATGGAAACTAATCAAGGAGAGAAGCAACCTAGAACTAAGGAGAAATTCCCTGACAGAACAATTAACCAGTGGAACAACCTGCCTCCAGAGGTGGTGAATGCTCCATCACTGGAGGTTTTTAAGAAGAGACTGGACAGCCATTTCTCCAAAATGGTATAGGGTTTCCTGCCTGAGCAGGGGGTTGGACTAGATGACCTCCAAGGTCCCTTCCAACTTTATTATTATTATTGTTACTCCTCTGCTCAGGCAGGAAACTCTACACCATTTCAGACCAGTGGCTGTCCAGTCTCTTCTTAAAAACCTCCAGTGATGGAGCGGCTTGGCTCCAGAAATTGTGGGCACTACAACACTGGTAGTTTGAAAGAAGAGATTGGAGAGCCATTTGTCTGAAATGGCATAGGGTCTCCTGCTTGAGCAGGGGGTTGGACTAGATGACCTCCAAGGTACCTTCCAACTCTGTTACTCTATTATTCTGTTTCTTTTCCAATCCTTTGGGAGATTCTTGCCATTTAATTGAGTGTGTTTTTAGCTGGCAGTAAATTCTGCTCTCTTCAATAAGACTCCTGGAATTTATATAGAATAGTAAGACTCAATCAGGGGCCACAATGTCTTTCCTTGATCAATCGGATGAGTGCAAGTGACACCATAGGAAAGTCCTCTTTTTCAGCCCCCCCCCTCTATTTCTGTTTTAAAGCGTGGACACGTAAGCAAGGCTATATGAAATATTCCAATATTTTATATTATAGTAGACGGTTTATGATTTATTCTGTCTGTTAAGGAATTTGTTGTGCAGAGGTCTCCTTGTGCTACCAAAGAGTTGCACAGACAAGGAAGGGTACTGAGAGCAGTAAGAGTCACACACAGGAGTACACTGAGTTGTAAAAGCAAAAAGTATTTTACTTTTAAGGTGGTGTAAGAACAAAAATGCACAGTCAAAAATAAACAGTCCAAGTAGCAATCCAAATACAAAGTCTTCTTACCGGTCCAGAGGTCAATACACAGTTCAGGTTACAACAGTAGTAAACCAACAGCAGAGCAAAAACAGTAATAGTAGAGAGCAGTGAATTCAGAGAGAGAAAGAAGCTACGTTCCTAGCTTCCTCTTATGACCATGAGAACACTTACACACCCATTGGCCAATTAACGTCTTAAAGACATAGCATTATGGTTAATATATTTTCAACCCAACATTGTAGGCTAACACCATATGCCTAACACTGTCCATGCTGTATTGGTATCCTGGATGTTACAAGCAGCTCTGATCAGAAGGAAATAGGCGTGCAAATCTGATCCACGGATAAGCATCAAAACAGATACGCAGCTAGATGATTGGCCTTAAGACATTTCTCATGCAGTCTAGACTGTTTTCCAGAACAAGGTTTTCGGCTTCGTTATAAATTGTCTCCGTACTGAGATTACATCTCTTCAAGGTGCTGAAATACCCCAGTGGAAGAAAGATCCTATTTTTTCCCCCGTGATGAGTCCATTTTCTAGGTGTTTTTTTTTAAAAAAAAATATCTGCTGATCTCAGTACTTTTCAGGACATTTTCCAAAAAATAATAAAAATGGTTTTACTGTGTTTATGTGCAAATAGAAGTACAGTACAGGCTTTCTTTTCCCCACTAATTTTGTCTTTCCGCTGAATCAGTGCATCTTGGTAAACCAGTAACTATTTTGGTTTCAAACCTGCAATTTGATCTCATAGTTTTTTTTTATCATCATCACAAGATTATATGCAGCGGCCAAAAAACGTCGGGGATCTCTCCAGGAACTGAGCTGTGCCGTAGTAAATTAATGCCCAAGAGAAACTCTGGGAATAAATTGCTCTTAATTGGATCCCAGAGTATGAACTTGTACCCAAAACCATGTAGCATTTATTCTTTACATATGGACGGTAAGGAACTCCAAAATTTTTCATGTGCATCTGGACATACAGGTAGTCCTCGATGTAAGACCGCAGTTGAGCCCAAGATTTATGTTACTAAGTGAAACATTTGCTTTGCCCCATTTTACGTCATTTCTTGCCACAGTTGTGAAGTGAATCACTGTGGTTGTTAAGTTAGTCACACGGTCATTAAGTAAATCTGGCTTCCCCCATTGACTTTGCTTGTCAGAAGGTCGCAAAAGGGGATTATGTGACACACACACACACCCCGGGACACTGCGACCATCATAAATATGAGTCGATCGCCAAGTGTCTGAATTTTGATCACGTGACCATGGGGATGCTGTGACGGTCGTTAAGTGTGACAACTGATCCTAAGTCACTTTTTTCAGTGCCGCTGTGACTTTGAAGGGTCACTAAATGAACCGTTGTAAGTTGAGGACTGCCTGTACAGAGCCCTAGCCTGAGACATTATTTTAGAATTAAGTTTGATACTTGGAGATGTTATCAACATATCCAAACTAACTTGATGTTGAACATGATAACAGCAGCACGGTTACTGGTGGGACAATACTGGAAGAAGGATAGTTTGCCCACTGTAGAAGAATGGGTGTTCAAAGTTTCGAATCTTGCAGAAATGTCTAAGATTTCTGCTTATCTGAAGGATCATTCACAGGAAAGATATATTTCAGTTTGGAGGAGATGGATAAATTATATTCAGAACAAATATGGGACCAAAAAGTTCCATTTAGCTTATGAGTAGATTTTAGTGGGATACTGTTAATGGTACTTTGTTTGTAGTTATGTTAAAGGGGAGTTAAAGCACATTATGAATTTGGTTAATTGTATATGATGCATAATTTTTATTTAGAATATGATTATTGTAACTATAATCCTGTATTTAGCTCTGGGAAGCGGGGGGGGGGAAGTGGGTGGGTTTGGGGTGGGAGGGATTTGGGGATATATTGTAAAATTTTGTTTTTGTAAAACTCTTTAATAAAAAAAAACATATCCAAACGTTTTCTTGTCAAAAATGCAAAAGCAGTTTGCCATTAATTTCAGAGATTTTTTTTCTTTAGTTTCTTTCAGTTTTTCTTCAGGTTTTTTTATTATTATTATTATTATTTTCTCTTTAGCCTCTTAAAATCCTGGTATATTCTCCTGATTGTTGAATGACCGGATGGTCCAGCTTGAAGGCCAAAATTCCTGGAGAAAAAAAATCTATCTCTGCCGTCTTGTATTCAGCTGGTCCTCGACTTACGACCACCCATTTATGCTGTTCAGTGAGACATTGGTTAAGGGAGTTTTGGCCCACTTTACGACCTTTCTTACCACCATTGTTAAGTGAATCACGGCGGCTGTTAAGTTAGGCACTCAGTCGTTAAGTGAATCTGGCTTCCCCCATGGCCTTTGCTTATCAGAAAGTCACAAAAGGGGGAGGAGTCTCATGTGATCCGGGGACCCCGCAACCGTCCTAAATGTGAGACAGTGGCCAAAGGTCTGAATTTCGATCGTGTGGTCAGGCCGCTAAGGTCTAAGTTGGAGAAACGGGCCTAAGTGCTGTTGCAACTTTTTCAGTGCTGTTGCCACTTTGAACGGTCATTAAATGAACTGTTGTAAGTTGAGGACTACCTCTATTATGTCTAATTCCCATCTCAGGAGACTTCTCAGATCTCAAGGACCCGATCGTAGAGGCCTCAGGCTCCTGCTTTTCCTCTGCTCCTTGTCTTCTTTTTTATTTAGGGTCCTAAAAGCAGCCCTGAGCATCCTTCTCACTTGGAAATATTCCCCCCCCAGAAGATCGGCAGTTTGGCGGGTCGAATCCCGAGTGCCGCGTAGCAGAGTGAGTGCCTGTTACTCATCCCAGCCTCTGCCAACCTAGCAGTTCGAAAGCACGTAAAAAATGCAAGTTGAAAAATAGGGACCACTACGGTGGGAAGGTAACAGCGTTCCGTGCGCCTTTGGCGTCTAGTCATGCCGGCCACAGGACCACGGAGACGTCCTCGGACAAGCGCTGGCTCTTCAGCTTTGAAACGGAGATGAGCACCGGCCCCTAGAGTCGGAAATGACTAGCACGCATGTGCGGGGGAAGCTTTACCTTTAAAATCAGCCCTAAGCATCCTTCTCACTTGGAAATATTCCCCCCCCCATCAGTTTCAGCTACAGTCTCTTCATTTCCCCCCATGGCTGAAGACCAAGGTCGGGGAGATTCCCACCCTCAGTCCTTGATGATTGAATCTATTTTAGGCATGAAAAGCTGGCCTCATGCCAACACAAAGAATGTGGACTATGAAGTCTGCTCGGCAGTGGGAAAATGGGGGTCTTTTCCTATTTTCTTTCCTACCTCCCTAACCCTCATCCTGTATTTCTTGGTGTTTCTCACTGAGAATTCCCAGAAAACATGCAGACGAGTCTCGCCACGCATATTAACTCTAACTTGCCCGTTGAAAAGATCTTGCAACAGAAGAGTTAGATTTAGCCGTTGGGCTAATAAAGACGTGCCAAAGAATTGAGGCCTTTGAAACTATGGTGCTGGAGAAGACTCCTGTGAGTCCCTTGGACTGCAGGGCGATCAAACCGGTCAGTCCTAGAGGAGATCAACCCTGACTGCTCTTTAGAAGGCCAGATCCTGAAGCTGAAACTCAAATACTTTGCCCCCCTAATGAAAAGGAAGGACTTACTGGAGAAGAGCCTAATGCTGGGAAAGGTTGAGGGCAAGAGAAGAAAGGGATGACAGAGAATGAGGTGGCTGGATGGAGTCACTGAAGCAGTAGGCCTGAGCCTAAATGGGCTCCAGAAGTTGGTAGAGGACAGGAAGGCCTGGAGGAAGGTTGTCCATGGGGTCGCGATGGGTCGGACACGACTTCGCAACTAACAACAACAACTAATAAAGACATTGCCTCTGTGAACTTTTGATTTCTTTGCAACACAGTACGAACCCCAAGGAAACCCCATCTCTCTGGTGACAACACTGAGATCAGCCACTTGATGGCCTCCGTACCACCCTGGGGTCCCCAGGCCCATTGTTTTAAGGGTCTTTCGAAAGAGTATCAAGATGGGTGCCAATCTTATCTCCACTGGGATGATGGTCCACAAGGGAAGGAGACAT
The DNA here is from genome assembly GCF_964194415.1 of Vipera berus. NCBI lineage: Eukaryota > Metazoa > Chordata > Lepidosauria > Squamata > Viperidae > Vipera > Vipera berus. Next base: position 9,410,870 of record NC_138208.1, on the reverse strand, counting down.
GCACAGAGAAAGCCCTGTTTCTTGGTCCCACTCCATGGACCTCCTTAAGAGAAGGGACCCATAACATCTCCTGCCTTTCCGCTCTGGTGGATTGTGTGGATGGAACTGAGAAAAGATGGTCCTTCAAATAACAAGGAGGGACCCTTCTTCTTGATTCCACCCGATGGTCTCCTGAAGAGAAGGGACCTCTAACCTACCTGCCTCCCACCTCTGATGGGTTGAATAGATCTAAAAATCTATGCAAATCAGAGCATATCTTTATTGTGGGAAGTCAGCCCCCCAGAGAAGGAAATATTGAAAAGGGCAGAAAAATGTATTTCCTCAAAGGATCTTAAAGAGGCAGAAAAGCATGCCCAGTTTTCTGAATAGCCCCAAGTCTCCCTCCCCCAAGCAGAAACCAGCTCTGTAGAAATGCAGATGTAAATAATCCATTCAGGAAAGTTGGAGGCCCCCAGCTAGAAGCTTAGGAAGACAAAGACACCTAAAATCTACATACCCCACCTAAACTTTAAAGCAGGACATTATAGGATTAACCCACCACCATCAGAATACCAGAAAGGCACACTCATACTCAGGTCAAAGTTCATGCCACAGGAACAACTCCAAACAAAAGGCTCAAAAAGGTATAAAAACCGACTCCCTACATGTGCTCACTCTCTTTTCTTCCAGAGCCATATTCCTGTCTGGCTCTCCTCTTCAATAAACTGCAATCTTCTTTCTAAAGCAGTCACCATGTTGTTTATTCCCGGCTTGGACTGAACCACGACGAAGACTTTTCCTCCAACATTACGTAAGCTAAAGAAAAGTTTGCTGCAATTTCCCTATCACTTTAGAGCAGTGATTTTTAAAACCTGCATTAGCGCTGGATGAAGTTCAACTCCTGTTCTCTCAGGATACTTCTGGAATCTCAATTGACTTGAAATTAGCAGTGGTTGTTTGTTTTTATTTTTTTAAATGTTGACACCTACATTTAAATGCACGCACACAACACCCCATACATCCCAAATGCTTGGTTTCTGAAGCAGCTTCTGGAGTGAGGGTGGGTGGTATTCCTGCAGAGAATTGAGGATTTAGCAAAACCTCGCAGCGGTTCGGAAAGACTGGCATATAAATCATCATCTGTGAATGGCAGCTCGGGTGAGTCATTTTTCTCCCCCCCCCGAAAAAAAATGAATATTCTTTCGCTTCCGAACTCTTCCAGCTTGTCTAAAAAAATAATTACAAAACAGAAAACGCAGAAAGAAGACATAATAACTTGCAGACATTCATTATCTCAGCAGGTGAGGCTGGCGGGTTAGATCCTCTGGCTTGAGAGATCGGTTAGAAAACTCAGCAGGGCCAGGAAGACAAGAGAAATAAACAAGAAATAAACCTTGATTGTGGTACCATGAGTAGTTTTTCCACACCTACCTAATGGTTGAATAACATTTTGTGCGTCTAAGGACTCAGGGTGGCACACAACAATAAAAATTAAAAACATAAAATATTTTTTTAAAAAAGAATTAAACAATAAATACAATAATTATATGACAATTTAAAAACCAGTAAAAAGCTAATTAAAACGGTAGTCCAGGCCCGCTTGTTGGAACAACCACGTCTTCAAGTCACGGCGGAAGGACCAAAGGTCAGGGGTCATCCGCAGCTCCTGGGGCAATTCATTCCAGAGGGTCGGTGCGCCCACAGAGAAGGCTCTCTCCCTGGGGGTCGCCGGCCGGCATTGCCTGGCCGACGGCACCTTGAGGAGGCCGACTCTGTGGGAGCGAACCAGGCGATGGGATGTTGACAATGGCAGCAGGTGGTCTTGCAAGTACCCCAGGCCTAAGCTATATAGGGCTTTAAAGGTTATTACCAGTACCTTGAATCGCACTTGGAGGGCAACCGGAAGCCAATGCAGCTCGCGCAGGAGTGGTGTAACATGGGAGTACCAAGATACTCCCATAAGCACCCGCGCGGCCGCATTCTGCACCAGTTGAAGCCTCCAGGTGCTCTTCAAGGGCAGCCCCATGTAAAGAGCATTGCAGTAATCCAAATGAGAAATGATGAGGGTGTGGGTAAGCGTGCATAGAGCATCTCGGTCCAAAAAGGGGCGCAACTGGCACACTAGGCGAACCTGTGCAAAGGCCCCCCTGCTCAGATAATAGACCAAGGAGCCCAGCGGTGTAAAAGGGGCTGAAACCACTTCGCGGGCAGGATCTGGCCCCCGGGCCTTGTGTTTGACATGTCTGGTCTAAGGTAAGTTAACATATTTATTGTGCTCTTCTGCTGGTTAGAATACAGAACAGAATACAGAAGAACGGAGTTGGAAGGGACCTCGGAGGTCTTCTAGCCCAGGGGCCCCCAACCCCTGGTCCGTGGACCAGTACGGCATGCCAGTAGCCGGTCCGCACAAACAAGCAAAGTCACATCCGTGAGATGCAGGCAGCACACCAAACCATGCACTCTCCACTTTCCACGGAACTGGTCCCTGGTGCCCAAAATGTTGGGGACCTCTGGTCTAGTCCAACTTCTACTCAAGCAGGAGACCCTATAGCATTTCAGACAAATGGCTGTTCAATCAGAATAGAGCAGGAAGGGACCTTGGAGGTCTTCTAGTCCAGCCCCCTGCTCAAGCAGGAGATCCTAGCCTAGACCATTTCAGACCAATGGCTGTCCAGTCTCTTCTTAAAAGCCTCCAGTGATGGAGCATCCACCACTTCTGGAGGGAAGCCATTCCACTGATTTAATTGTTCTTACTGACAAGAAATTCCTTCTTAGTTCTAGGTTGAAGAGATGGGACAACTGTTCGTCTGAAATGTCATAGGTTTCCTGCGTGAGCAGGGGGCTGCACTATAAGACCTCCCAGGTCCCTTCCAAAGCTTTTTTTTTGTTATTCTGTAGTGTTAGATACAGGTAAAATAAAAACAAAAAAGCAATGAATCATACAGCAGTTTCATAATAAACTCTGAGTCAATCCATCTACTCTTTCGTGGTGTTGCTTTTAAAAGCCGATATGTTTGGCACTGTGTCCGTGGGTTGTTTAATTATATTTTTTTTTTAAAAATGACAACTGTTTTGTTTTTAAATGTCTGTGAATTTGCTCTCTTTTGTTAGCTTGCCCATTGTCCTCATTATTTTCCCCTCAGACGTTTCAAAATGCTTTAGCTGTTGCCTGCCTAAGTTTGCAATTAACATCCTTGGTCATTATGAGTTTTAATTTCTGATGGTGAGAACAAATAATCAGTAGAACGGATTGCCTTCGGAATTTATGGGTGCCCCATTGCTGGAGGCTGTTAAGAAGAGACTGGACAGCCATTTGTCTGAAATGGTATGGGGTTTCCTGCCTGAGCAGGGGGTTGGACTAGATGACCTCCAAGGTCCCTTCCAACTCTTGTTATTCTGTTATCCTGCTATCCTTCCTTCCTTCCTTCCTTCCTTCCTTCCTTCCTTCCTTCCTTCCCTCCTTCCTTCCTTCCTTCCTTCCCTCCTTCCCTCCCTCCCTTCCTTCCTTCCCTCCTTCCCTCCCTCCCTCCTTTCCTTCCTTCCTTCCTTCCTTCCTTCCTTCCTTCCTTCCTTCCTTCTTTCCTTCCTTCCTTCCGTCCTTCCTTCCTTCCTTCCTTCCTTCCTTCCTTCCTTCCTTCCTTCCTTCCTTCCTTCCTTCCTTCCTTCCTTCCTTCCTTCCTTCTCCATCAATGGAGGCTTTTAAGAAGAGCCTGGACAGCCATTTGTCTGAAATGGTATGGGGTTTCCTGCCTGAGCAGGGGGTTGGACTAGATGACCTCCAAGGTCCCTTCCAACTCTTGTTATTCTGTTATCCTTCCTTCCTTCCTTCCTTCCTTCCTTCCTTCCTTCCTTCCTTCCTTCCTTCCTTCCTTCCTTCCTTCCTTCCTTCCTTCCTTCTCCATCACTGGAGGATTTTAAGAAGAGAGTGGACAGCCACCTGTCTCAAATGGTAAAGGAGGTTGGACTAGAAGACCTCCAAGGTCCCTTCCCAGTCTGATATTCTATGTCTTCTGTGTCTATGATTTCCTTACCAGTATAGAGTCCATGTTCCTCCTTGAGTTCAGACAACGAGCAGAGGGGCTGATCTCGTTGAAACGTAGCTGAACTTCTGGTGAAGCGGCACAAACTTATGGAACAGGTAAAAGAGAAGAACACCTCGATTTTTTTCTTCATTCACGTTCCTCTCTCTGTTGTCATTCCAGCTCATGTGCTCCTCCCTCCAGAAGGCATTGTTCGACGAGGAGGACCACGTTAAGAAGCTCCAGCAAAAAGTGGCAAGCTTGGAGAAACGCAATAAGCAGCTACAGGACCGAGTGAAGAAGGTCAAAAGGCTGTTGAGGCAAACCCGGAAGAACGGCCAACACATGGAGCTGATCAACCAGAAGCTCAACGAGAAACTGTCCTCCATGGGGGTCCAGTTCCCCTACATTAACTCCTTAAAGCAAGCCCATTCTCGCGCCACGTACCTTAAAGTCTAAGAGCAACGGAGGACACTTAGAGCTGCAGACTTAGCGATTGAACGGCGTGTCCTTCTCCACCCAATCTTACCTCGCGAAAGAATCGTAGTGCATTCAAAGTCTTTGGCTTCGGAAATGTGCAGGATCTGCCTCTCCAGTGGATATCTCACTTGCTTCGAACCAGCTTCGTGGACATGATTCAAGTTTTGTCTAGGAGGAAGCGTGGACCGTGGTCTTCAGAAGGTGGCTTGTGGCTTCAGACCAACTAGGAGTGGGTTTATGGGCCATCACTGAGGGGGTTTGAGTCCTGGATGGGTCCAAGGTAGTCCTCGACTTACAACAGTTCATTTAGGGACCGTTCAAAGTTACAACGGCACTGAGAAAAAATAGTGACTCGTGACCCTTTCTCACAGTTACGACCTTGGCAGCATCCCCTGTGGTCACGCGATCAAAGTTCAGATGCTTGGCAACTGACATGTACTGATGACGGTTGCTTTGTCCCAAGGTCATGTCATCCCCTTTTGTGACCTCCTGACAAGCAAAGTCCATGGGGAAGCCAGATTCACTTAAGGACGGTATGACTAACTTAATAACTGCAGTGATTCCCTTAACAGCTGTGGCAAGAAATGTTGTAAAATGGGGGCGAATGTCCTTAACCAACGTCTCTCTTAACAACGGAAATGTGGTCGTAAGTCGAGGACTACCTGAAGAAACAGAAGAGTGGAAGTGTAAATAATAAAAAACTATATACAAGCCTGTAAAAGTCTTGCTTTTAATGCAAAGGACTCCCAAAATTGTGACGAGAGAAACTCACTTCTGTCCAAAGAGGTTCAGAGAGAGATTTAAAGAGAAGGCTTCAAAAGAAGCTTCTCATATGCTTGCTTTGAGTAACACTACACCGTATCTAGAAGGAAATCCCACTGGCCAGGTCGTTCTGCTGATCACCACATCTCTCGTTCTTTAAAGTTACCATTCCCTTTATGTCTATTTTTATTACATTTTAAATCACCCTAATCTCCATGCCACAAATGTAAGTTTCACATTCTTTCCTTATATTGACTTCCACAATCTCACTCTTGTCTCCTTCCCTTCATAAAATTTTGGAAACAGCTTTATCTGTTCTCTCTCTCTCTCTCCATCCATCCTTTCATCTATCAATCAGTTTATCTATCTATCTATCTATCTATCTATCTATCTATCTATCTATCTATCTATCTATCTATCTATCTATCTATCTATCTATCATCTATATCTATCTATCTATCTATCATTCTATCTATCTATCTATCTATCTATCTATCTATCTATCTATCTATCATCTATATCTATCTATCTATCTATCATCTATCTATCTATCTATCTATCTATCTATCATCATTCTATCTATCTATCATTCTATCTATCTATCTATCTATCTATTATCTATCTATCTATTATCTCTATCTATCTATCTATCTATCTATCTATCTATCTATCTATCTATCTATCTATCATCTATCTATCTATCCTTTCATCTATTTATCAATCAATCAATTATCTATCTATCATCTATCTATATCTATCTTTCCATCATCTATCTGTCTGCCTGTCTGTCTGTCTATCATCTAGCTATCTATCATCTGCTTATCTCTCCCTTTCCCTTTCTTTCCCCATCTTCTGGTGACCATGAGGTGATTTAGGCAGACGTGTATCCTTCAGTTCTCAGCCAAATTCACAGCTGTCTAGATTTGAATTTGATGGGGAACTCATCAAATTTGCAGATGACACCAAGCTGGCAGGAATAGCCAACACTCCAGAAGACAGGCTGAAGATACGGGAGGATCTGGACAGACTCGAACACTGGGCGCTATCTAACAAAATGAAATTCAATGGTGAAAAAAGTTTGGTTCTACATTTAGGCAAGAAAAACTAAATGCACAGGTACCGTATAGGTGGTACCTGGCTCAATAGTAGTAACTGCGAGAGGGATCTCGGAGTCCTAGTGGACAATCCCTTAAATATGAGCCAGCAGTGTGCTGCAGCGGCCAAAAAAGCCAACACAATCTTAGGCTGCATTAACAGAGGTATAGAATCAAGATCACGTGAAGTGTTAGTACCACCTTATAATGCTGTGGTAAGGCCACACTTGGAACACTGCATCCAGCTTTGGTCGTCATGACGTAAAAAAGATGTTGAGACTTTAGAAATAGTACAGAGAAGAGCAACCGAGATGATTAGGGGACTGAAGGCTAAAACATACAAGGAACGGTTGCTGAAATTGGATATGTCTAGTTTAACGAAGAGAAGGGCGAGGGGGGACATGATAGCAGTCTTTCAATATCTCAGGGGTTGCCACAAAGAAAACAGGGTGAGCCTCCTCTCCAAAACACAAGAAGGCAGGAGAAGAAGCAACGGATGGAAACTAATCAAGGAGAGAAGCAACCTAGAACTAAGGAGAAATTCCCTGACAGTTAGAACAATTAACCAGTGGAACAACCTGCCTCCAGAATCTGTGAATGCTCCATCGCTGGAGGTTTTTAAGAAGAGACTGGACAGCCATTTGTCCGAAATGGTATAGGGTTTCCTGCCTGAGCAGGGGGTTGGACTAGATGACCTCCAAGGTCCCTTCCAACTTTATTATTATTATTATTACTCCTCTGCTCAGGCAGGAAACTCTACACCATTTCAGACCAGTGGCTGTCCAGTCTCTTCTTAAAAACCTCCAGTGATGGAGCGGCTTGGCTCCAGAAATTGTGGGCACTACAGCACTGGTAGTTTGAAAGAAGAGATTGGAGAGCCATTTGTCTGAAATGGCACAGGGTCTCCTGCCTGAGCAGGGGGTTGGACTAGAAGACCTCCAAGCTCCCTTCCAACTCTGTTATTCTGCTAGATTAGGTTTTTAAAGAACCGGACAGATAAGATAAAACTTGCTCCCTCGATATTTTCAGGCAGTAGAAAGCAGACATCATGTAGAAATCATCAACATCCTCACTCTTGTTTTGTATTCTTTGCTAGTGCTCTATAAAAAAAAAATTCTGCAAGGTTTCTAAAAATGAATGTGTTCAGTCTTCTGTTTCATGCTGACAAGGGCAGGAGATTTTAAAATCACAGATCAGACCGTGAACGCGTCTTCTCTTCGGTAAGATTATACCTGTTTGATAAACAAAGGGTTAAGATTTTCAGACAAGTTTGAATGTATTTGTCAGTGGTTAAATGTTGCTTGGAGTTAGCAGCTGGTGCTGGAGTTAGAAGTGAGACAGAGGGGTGGAAATTTTTGTCTGTCACCTATTTAGCTGTCCAATCAGCTAGTTTCAGCATACCCAGTTAAATGGAGATAGAGAATGGGGGTAAAAAAACCCCCACCCATTTCCTGTGTTAATTTCACTTCCAGAAAAAAGGGAAGGGAAACGTTAATCTTTGACATTTTAAAAATGGATTTCTGTAAAAGCCAGCAGGTAATATTTTTGATATAGGGACGCAGTGGCTTAGTGGGTTAGGATGCTGAGCTTGTTGATCAGAAGGTCGGCAGTTTGGCGGGTCGAATCCCGAGTGCCGTGTAACAGAGTGAGCGCCTCTTACTCGTCCCAGCTTCTGCCGACCTAGCAGTTCGAAAGCACGTAAAAATGCAAGTAGAAAAACAGGGACCACTACGGTGGGAAGGTAACAGCCTTCCGTGCGCCTTTGGCGTCTAGTCATGCCGGCCACATGACCACGGAGACGTCCTCGGACAAGCGCTGGCTCTTCAGCTTTGAAATGGAGATGAGCACCGGCCCCTAGAGTCGGAAACGACTAGCACGCATGTGCAGGGGAACCTTTACCTTTACCTTAATATTTTTGATAGCATGGACCTCTTGTCTGGCAATCAAGGTCTCTTCAGCTACTGGTCAAAAGGTGGTACTTTTAAGTACCAAAATGTTTCTTCCAAAACCTCAACTCAATACTTAAAGCTTAACTTTAAGTACCAAATGTTTCTTCCAAAACCTCAACATTAAGCGTTCTGTGTGTGTGGACCAGAAGATAAAGTCCACCTGTCCTTTGGTAAAGGTCAGCCCCTCATACAAATTGGTAGGAATGACTTAGAAGGAGCACAAGCGGTAGGGCTGAAATAGAAAAAGTGACAAAATGTCTGAAAGCGAAAGAAAGAGAAGGAGGAAGGCACTTAACAGAGTCAAGATAATTTAGACCTCAAGAGAAAAGAATGTGTTCACCCTTACTCCGGAAGCTATCATCAGTAGACTACATAGCTCATTATTTTTGATTTTCTGGTTTTTTTTAATTTTATATTTTAATCGCCTTGTTTTAATCCATGACATCTTCAGAGAGGTTGATCTAACTGTGTTAATAACCATGTTAATAAATGCATTAAAATGTTGTTTTGGAACTGATGCAATAACCCAAGTCAAAACCATTATTTCTCCAACCATCTGGTTCAACTGTTGAATTGCTCCTAGGGTTTCCCCACCACCACCACCTTCAACTATCTAGCCAGAATCTGCATTTAATTTATTTTTGCAATTTAAGTTAGTTATTCCATGTTCTGAATGCCTTGTTTTGTGCGACAACCCATCAGGCATTGGAACAAAGCGATGCTACTGTATGTCCCACTCAGTGTGACCCATCCCTTTCTCTTCATAGCGTTTAGCTCCCAGCCTTTGCTAATAATCTTTGCTGAATTCCTGAATCTGTTCCGGTGTATCTAAATCCTTCTTCAAAACATTTCTAAAAAGTGAATACAGTAATCAAGCTGGGCTTTGAATTAATCATGGAACAAATTCAATCTAGGCTAACCCTGGTTGTATTTTTCTTGAGAGCTTACATTTGTATATTTGATTTCCCTATCTCCACTAAACACAAATACAACTAGTCCTTGACTTACGACCACAATTGAGCCCACCAAACTCAGAGAGCAGCATGGAGCCCACAGTCGTCATCCTCCTCCTCCTCCTCTTCCCTGCAAATCCCACTTCCTTCTAGCACTGATGATGCGACCTTGTTGGGTCATGAGAACTCTTCAAGAAAGCCACCAAACTCAGAGAGCACCAAGGAGCCCACAGTCCTCCTCCTCCTCCTCCTCCTCTCCTCCTCCTCGCAAACCCCACTTCCTTCTAGCACTGATGTTACCTTGTTGGGTCATGAAAACTCTTCAAGAAAACCATCAAACTCAGAGATCACCCGGGACCCCACATAGTTCAACCTCAGCTGCAGCTATTCTCTTCTTTCGGGCAGAGCAAAAATGCCTTGAGTGGGCTTGAGCTGTCCTACCAAAAATTCAAGCTGAACTTATCAAATGTATTGAAGCTCAGCGGGCATCCTTTGACTGCACCCATCCAAATCTACATTGTCACACAACATGGCTCTTTCTATCTCAGGAAACCAAAACAAGTGAACCAAAAGAGTTGCTTTTTCCCCCTCCAGATGTTCTCCTTAGAGATTAGCGCTCTCTCTCTCTCTCTCTCTCTCTCTCTCTCTCTCTCTCTCTCTCTCTCTCTCTCTCTCTCTCTCTCTCTCTCTCTCTCCTGCCTTTTCCCAGCTTTTTCTTTGAGAAAACCACCGATGCTCCAGGATTTGCAAAATTCCAAAAATGGTAATTTTTACAAGATTTAATGAAGTCCTCTGTTGAATGCAAGTAAGTTTTCATCCAATCCTCTCTTCTGCTCTTCTCCTCTTGCGCTAATGTTTCACGAAGCCTTGTTGGCACTGCTGGAACTTTGGCTAAACTTTGCCAGGGAGGCAAAATAATTGAGATTGAGCTGAGATTCTTGTTTTATTCCTTTCCTACCTCCTCCCCATTGGAGTGTAACAGCTGCCTGTGGGAAGTAGTCCTGCATTTTGGGCTGCTCATTAGACACGCAGCTGTTTTAGGGGTATAAATCATCACTGGGAAATAGGATCTGAAAGAGGCCTTTAATCAACAATGGACCAAATCTATATGTTGACTTTTTTTTGTCACTAAGCCACATGCCTCAAGGAATCTGTCTGTAACCTTCTTTCATGTCCGTTTTCGACCATCCACTAAACTTTCTTTCATACACAAATTGCTCCTTGTCACCATCTTGACCAACACATGGAGAATAACTGCAGCAATTTGTTGTAAAGGCAAAGAGTGCAGAGCAGAGCAACAAAGATGATTAGGGGGCTGGAGGCTAAAACATATGAAGAACGGTTGCAGGAATTGGGGTGTCTAGTTTAATGAAAAGGAGGGCTAGAGGTGACATGATAGCAGTATTCTGGTATTTGAGGGACTGCCACAATGAGGAGAGGGTTATGTTATCACCAAAGCACCAGAGGGCAGGACAAGAAACAATGGTTGGAAACTGATCAAAGAGAGAAACAACCTGGAATTAAGGAGAAACTTCCTAACAGTGAGGGCAATTAACCAGTCGAACTACTTGCTTCCACAAGTTGTTGGTGCTCCAACACTGGAGGCTTTCCAAAAGAGACGGGACAACCATTTGTTTGAAATGGTATAGGGTCTCCCGCTTGAGCAGGGAGTTGGACTAGATGACCTCCAAGGTCCCTCCCAACTCTGTTAAGTTAGATTTGGTGCAGGAAACCCACAATTTCTGGTTTCAGTGAAGGAAATAAAACAGGGAGAGTCACCCAACAAACTGCATCACAAGGGACGCTTGGAGAATTTTCCATCGTTGTGTTCCCGTCAGATGCCACGTCAACCTGTCACGTTCCTGGTATCTCCAAAACTACCTTCCAAAGTTCACCGATGGTCTAAACGTAGCCTCGATTCAAAGCATGACGGCTTAGTAAAATAATTTGAGGACTAAGTGGAAATGGAAGGTGATGGACATCAGATGAAGATGGAGGAACTGCTCCTGTCCCTTTGTTTGATGTTTCCACTCAATCCCTTTTTGTTCCCCCTGAATGCACTCAAAAATAACGTAAGAGGATCTGAACTTTTCAGGGCTTTTCACTTTCAAGAGACCACAAGAAAGAGCCTTTATTCCTAAGGCACCAGATTAAAATCTGAGAGGAAACACTGCTTTACTTATTTGGGGTCTCTGACAAAACTGCAGCTTCAATTTGAGATGCCTTGTTGACTTGAACTCTGTCCTCTTCCTTTCCTGATTTTCTTGGGGCCAGAGTTTACGTATCTATTAAGTTTTTGAAAAATTGAGCTGAACTAAAAGTTCACAACAGTGTTTCCACTTATCTCACAGTGGCCACAGTCAAGAAAGCCCGATTCATTCATCTCCTCCAGACACACACACACACACACACACACACACACACACACACACACACACAAATACAAATATATAGGGTACACACAGACACACAATTTGTTTTCCATTTTTTTTATATGGAGACCCTTTGAACCTCTGCTTCAACTCCAGTGCAATAGAGATACATATTTTTTAAACAATGATATATGGCTTTTTTTTATTAAAAGAGCACTAGGTAAAGGTAAATGTTCCCCCGCACATGCGTGCTAGTCGTTTCCGACTCTAGGGGCCGGTGCTCATCTCTGTTTCAAAGCCGAAGAGCCAGCGCTTGTCCGAGGACGTCTCCGTGGTCATGTGGCTGGCATGACTACACGCCAAAGGCGCACGGAACGCTGTTACCTTCCCACCGGAGTGGTCCCTATTTTTCTACTTGCATTTTTACGTGCTTTCGAACTGCTAGGTTGGCAGAAGCTGGGGTGAGTAACAGGTGCTCACTCTGTTACGCGGCACTCGGGATTCGACCTGCCAAACTGCCGACCATCTGATCGACAAGCTCAGCGTCCTAACCCACTGAGCCACCACGTCCCTAAAAGAACACTAGATAAAAATAATTTTCTGTGGATTATAAAATAACTCGATTGACTGATGTTTTTGAAATGTAAAGGTAGTCCATGTCTTGAGGGATCCTTGATGGTCTGTGAGCTGGGTTGTTTTCTTGCAGACATTTCGTGCACTGATTATATAGATGGGTCATGAAATATCTACAGGAAAACCAGCCTGCCTCCCATTGAGGACCTGTATACTCCACGGGCCAGAAAGAGGGCTGAGAAAATATCTATGGACCCCTCACATCCTGGACACAAACTGTTTCAACTTTTCCCCTTGGGATGGCACTATAGGGCATTGTGTGACAAAACAACTAGACATAGGGACAGTTTTTCCCCCCTGTGCCAGCAATGGTGAACCTTTTAGAGACTGAGTGCCCAAACCGCAACCCAAAACCCACTTATTTATCGCAAAGTGCCAACATGGCAATTTAATCTGAATGCTAAGGTTTTAGTTTAGAAAAAACAACTCATACATTAACATCTTTTGTCTTAAAAGAAAAACACAATAACAAAGCTTTCAATGATACAAACAACTTTTTACTGAAAGGTAAAAGTTTGCATTTGGCATGCTTTTGAACAATTAATGTGATTTTTGCTGTTGTATGCATGCTGATAATTTGTCTAACCTTGGCTTCTACTTTGTAAGTTTGAGAACAACACATGCAGCACTCAGGTCATCTGTTTCTGGTGTCAGATTTGATATAATTCAAAGCTGAAAACAGTGTGCTCGCTCCAGATGCTTGTTTTGGCTAGGAAGGGACTTGAGAAATGGCTTTTTCCTGCAAAAACTTAGCCAAAGAGCGAGGCGTGCGTGCCTACAGAGAGGGCTCCAAGTGTCCCCTCTGGCACGTGTGCCATAGGTTTGCCACCACTGCCCTATGCTATCACTCTGCTAAGCAACTAATTCCCAAAGCTCTGTCATGTGCCTAAGGATAGCTAACCATGTTCTATGGTTACAGTATTATAACTATCCTTATCTTCTTTACTACCTCCTCTTATTGGTACCATTTTCATGATTATTATTACTCTGTTGCTTTGTATGTGCACTGAGCTTTTGCAGATACAAATTCCTTGTGGGTCTAATCACACTTGGCCAATAAAGTGTTCTATTCTGTCATAGATCAGACTTGGAGGGAACCAGAATAAGGAATCTAAGTAGCTATTGATCACTGCTAACTGCACATCGCAGCTTGTGCTTCATTAGTAAGTGTTCGATAACACGAATCCCAGGGAGAGGGTGGCCTTCAACAGAAGACCAAGTTTGCAACTCTATAGGACAGGGAAGGAAGTCACTCAAATTGAAAGAAAAAGCAACAATTTTGCCACCAGGACTAACAGAACAGGGAAAAAAAACCTATCTGCAGCCCTCAGCTCAATTCTGTGCAGTTTCAGCTTCAGACAATTGAGTAATTCAGTCTTCTAATAAATACAGATCCTAGTCTTGCCTCTTTGCCCTTTTCTGATAAGCTGCCTGGAAGGGAGAAAGAAAGAAAGAAAGAAAGAAAGAAAGAAAGAAAGAAAGAAAGAAAGAAAGAAAGAAAGAAAGAAAGAAAGAAAGAAAGAAAGAAAGAGAAGTAAGGGAAAGGGGAAGGAAGGAAGGAAGGAAGGAAGGAAGGAAGGAAGGAAGGAAAGAAGGAAAAAAGAAAGAAAGAAAGAAAGAAAGAAAGAAAAAGAAGTAAGGGGAAGGAAGGAAGGAAGGAAGAAAGAAAAGAAGAAAGAAAGAAAGAAAGAAAGAAAGAAAGAAAGAAAGAAAGAAAGAAAGAAAGAAAGAAAGAAAGAGGATCATGTGACCCCGGGATACCTCAACTGTCAAAAGTACATGCCAGTTGCCAAGCGTTTGAATTTTGATCACATGACCACGTGGATATTGCAATGATTGTAAGTGTGAAAAATGGTTATAACTCACTTTTCCCAGCACCTTGTAATTTTGAACAGTCACTAAATGAATGGCTGTAAGTCAAGGACTATCTGTATGGTAGCTATTGTAGTTCCAAACTTCTAGAGAAGACCTCAGTTCTTCCTTATAGCTGAACCAAGCAGGCTTTCTGAATCTAAAGTAGTGCCACGTTCACTTCCATGGTATTTACTGCATTTAGAAAGTCTAAATTGCAGCTGGGGATGGTAATTGAGAAATTTAAACCAAAGGCTACATTAAAAAAGGTTCATTTTGAGGAGAGATTTCCAAGAAAAATTGGAAAGAGAAGCTACTAAAGTTTTCCGGAGAAGATTTGCTACAGTGGAGATATGCAGGCAAGGAATAGATTCATTAATAGAGCAGACGGTGGTTATACTACCAACAACCTAACTCCAAACTATAATTTTATAATGTTCATGAATCAGGTTGACTGTTAAAACTATATAAAAAGTGGCAATATTTTACCAAAAAAGGAAAATACCATCTACTAAATAGGTTTCATTGGTTATTATAATTAAAGCAATTTGTTGTTGTTAGCTGCGAAGTCATGTCCGATCCCTCGCGACCCCATGGACAATGTTCCTCCAGGCCTTCCTGTCCTCTGCCTTCTTCTGGAGTCCCTTGAAGTTCACGCTTACTGCTTCACTGACTCCATCCAGCCACCTCATTCTCTGTCGTCCCTTTCTTCTCTTGCCCTCAATCTTTCCCAGCATTAGGCTCTTCTCCAGTCAGTCCTTGCCATGGCAAAACTAGACAGCACACTAAAAAGCAGAGGCATCACCCTGCCAACAAAAGTGCGTATAGTCAAGGCCATGGTCTTCCCAGTTGCAATGTATGGCTGTGAAAGTTGGACCATAAGAAAGGATGAGCGCCAAAGAATTGAAGCCTTTGAACTATGGTGCTGGAGAAGACTCCTGCGAGTCCCTTGGACTGCAAGGCGATCAAACCGGTCAGTCGTAGAGGAGATCAATCCTGACTGCTCTTTAGAAGGCCAGATTCTGAAGTTGAAACTCAAATACTTTGGCCACCTAATGAGAAGGAAGGATTCATTAAAGCAATTACTTACGTGCAATCTCATGTGTGGTGTTGCTTCTTACACAGATCCCATGCTGGCTGGGAATTATGAACACTAAAATCAAGTTCTGGGCATTGGATTGCAGATTTGGTTATCTGCTTGCAAATGCTTTGTTAATCAACTAGGTTACCCTATCAATCACACCAAGAACCCCACAGTTCAATCTTGAACTATGCACAATCTCTTTTATTGGGTGATTAAAATCCTTTAAAGCTAGAAGACACTACAATGGAAAACAGATTAAAATGTGTTCTTGCTACATATGGGTGAATAAGAATAAAGTTTCCTTCCAGTGGAGAAACGTCTGGAAAAATCTTGGTGACCTCTTACATACATCCATGAAATTTTCTTTGTAACAGTCCAGCTGATCACCTTAATACTTTTGGTATCCTCTCATCCAAGTTCTAACCAGGTCTAATCCCTGCTTGGCTTATGAAGTGCAGCCAAAGTTAGTTGGTTAGCTTCTCAATAAAGCATAAGTTGTTTTAAAGAGTTTTTTAAAAAAAAACTTCAAAGAAACTAATTTCTCCATTCAAAATACTTTGATTAAAGAATCCTTTTTAGGAACTGTGCAGCCGTGTCTGAGTAATGTAGGATGGTGAGGATGCTTAAAGATAATCTTAGGAAACTTCCTTTCACCAAAAATTTGGTTCACCAAAATCAGCATTATCTATAGGGATTCTCTAGAGTTTAATTCAGAAATTAAACTTATCTCAAGATATCAAAGGTAGAACCATGGACGTTCTGCATTCAAGGTTCTATCCCTTAGTGAGGGCCCTTCCTCAGTTAGACTTCTGCCTGTAATTCAGAGAGACTCTTATTAAACAAAAGTAACTATATACAACCTTTATCATCAGTTTTATAGATTTGATGGTTAGTTCCACACAACAGGACTATTTATAAAAATTAGGAGTTATCCATCTCTGGATGTTTATAGGAAGAGGCTGTAAAATCTCCTCCATGGATAGTTTAACTGATTTCCTATTCTCTTGTGGTTCTAACTCCACAATTCTATAATTCTAATCTCTTCACAATATGAGGTTAAAACTGCAATCAAGTTATACACTCTCAATCACAATGATGATTAGGGGACTGGAGGCTAAAACATATAAAGAACGGTTGGTGGAATCAGGTATGTCTAGTCTAATGAAGAGATGGATTAGGAGTGACATGATAGCAGTGTTCCAATATTTGAAGGGCTATCACAGAGAAGATGGGGGTCAATTATTCTCCAAAGCACCTGAGGGCAGGACAAGAAGCAATGGATGGAAATTAATCAAGGAGAGAAGCAACCTAGAAATAAGGAGAAAATTCCTAAAAGTGAGAATAATTAATCAGTGGAACACCTTGTCTCCAGAAACTGTGGGTGCTCCAATGCTGGAGGTTTTTAAGAAGAGATTGGACAACCATTTGTCTGAAATGGTATAGATTTCCTGCTCGAGAAGGGGGTTTGACTAGAAGACCTCCAAGATCCCTTCCATCATTGTTATTCTGTTTTCTGGATACTCTCAATATTTCATTGCATTCATCACGGAGGTATAATTTCTCCTGAAGTCTATAAAAATGATGACACTACAAGAACAAGTCTTTGAAGCTGAAGAGTTACAACCAGTAGATGTCAATATAAAACATATTTACAACAGGAGTGAATTTATTATATTTCCTGTCATTACTGCCTTAACTTGCAGTGGCTTGCCATTATTTTAATTCGCATGATTCAGGATCAGGTTTAAGAAAGCATAAGTCATCATAATTTGTGGGATGGAATTTTTTGGTATGACATTTACTTTCAGAATATATTCTGTGGAGGATCAGGAAACAGCCCCCCCACACACACTAGGATTCCTTAAAAACCAAAGCCCATAATTGAGCAGTAAATCCATCTTTGCTACAAAGCTTTGAATCAAATTCAGCCATGACTATAAAAAGAATTATGTGAGTAATATAATCTCCCGTAACATATTTAGCTCAGATTGCAAGATTCTGGAATCAAGTAGTAAAATATTGCAACTGTAATCAGAACGCTCTGCGCTAGATGGACATATTTCTGACATACTTTGCTTTTCAAGGTGACCAATACACTGCCTATAAGTGTATATTTATTATTAATGTATAATAAATATACATTATTTCCCAGATACCCCAATGCAATGGTACAGAACAATGCACAGGTAGTCCTCCACTTACAGCAGTTTTTTTATTGGCCATTCAAAGTTGCAACCGCACTGAAAAAAGTGACTTATGACCACTTTTCACACTTACGACGCAGCATCTCTGTGGTCACATGATCAAAATTCAGACACTTGGCCACTGAGTCATATTTATGAAATACTGCAGGGTCCCAGGGTCAGGTGATCCCACGTTGTGACTTTCCGACAAGCAAAGTGTTACTAATTGATCAACCGGGGTGATTCACTTAATAATTGTGGTAAGAAACGCTGTAAAATGGAGCAAAACTCACTTAACAAATGTTTCGCTTGACAACAGAAATTTTGGGGTCAATTGAGGTCATAAGTCAAGGACGACCTGAATTGCATTCAGCAGGAAAAAATAAAGAAAAAAACTGACTACAACCATTAGCTGGCAAACAGAGTTTAGAAGCTAAGTGGAGAAGAGAACAGCCATTTTTTTTCTTAGACTTTAATTAAGGGTACCACATAAGCCTTCAAAAATATCTAGCTACAGGTAGTTTTCAACTTACAACAGTTCATTAGTGACTGTTCAAAGTTGCAATGGCACTGAAAAAATGGATTTATGACTATTTTTTTTCACACTTATGACCACTGCAGCCTCCCCGTGGATCAAAATTCAGACACTTGGCAAATGACTCATAATTATGACTGTTGCAGTGTCCTGGGGTCAGGTTAGAGAGATATTTCTCTGAATTAAGCGAGCAATTTATTCTGTCTAAATGGTAATAACCTGGAACTAAATATACATCTGCTATATATTCCTCTGTCTCTCTTAATGTCACTCTAACACGCTCGGCCTCTAGAAGGTGCTTTTTTTGGGTGATCTTAACCAAAGATGTTATGGAGAGAGCTTAATATCTAAAGCAGGGGTGTCAAACTCAATTTCATTGAGGGCCACATCAGCATTGCGGTTGCCCTCAGGGGGCCGGGTGGGTGTGGCCTACTGCATGGGCGTGGCTAGAGTGCATATGGCCTACTGGATGGGCGTGGCCAGCTCTACATCATTCGCATCAAGGGTGCCTATGGAGGCCTGGGCGGGAGTGGTCCAGATCTGACGGTCTCTGGCAGAAGGAGGGTCTCTGGGCCAGGGCAAAGGCAGTGGGGGCCATTCCCTCACTGTTTCCAGGATGGCTTCGTGGGCCACATGAAACCACTTCACGGGCCGGATCCGGCCCCCAGGCCTTGTGTTTGACATGTCTGATCTAAAGGCTATGGAAGTTGAAAGGAATCAGCTTGTGGCAAAACTGAAACCAGAATATTCAAACACACCGTTTACAGTCCAGTTTTCAAAGAATATTTGAAATATATTTGAGAAAATGTCCTAAAGTCAACTTGGACCATTTCTGGGGATGGAGAATAAGCTTGAGGTAAGAGAAATCCCTTGTCAATGGGTTCCTGCATCTCCTCCACCACCTCCAGTTTCCTAATCTGAGATTTCAAAAATGTGGTTACCCTAAACTAAGATCTGGATGAAAAAAAGTAAGGCCGAGAACTGTTATCAGTCAGTTCCTTTCACCTGCTCAACTTTAGAGTTACCAAATGTCTATTATTGCTGCAATTATTATTTGATCCCTATCTTTCAGGTAGGTAAGGTTGTCTTTCTTTCAGGGGCTCAAGGGCAGAAGATGTTCTCCTGTCCTTCAAAAAGAGGCAACTGGACCTTCTTTGTTTTTCCTGGAAGACGTTTCACTTCTCATCTAAGAAGCTTCTTCAGTTCTTTGTCTTCAAGCACCTTTGGGTCAACCATGACCTGGATGACTGAGAATCTCCATAGACAAGATATTCTCCTTCTTCTATTTGTTCTTCTCACCTTGCATCAGCTCTACAGGATCACCTAGTGAGACTTGGTTAGTGTTAGATTTGCGAACGGAAGCTTTGTTGTAGCTGTGTTTCACTGGTCATTTTCTTTTATTCTGTTGCAGTCTTCTTTCTCTTCCTTATTTTGCACTTATTTGCTTATTTGCTATGACTGGGCCCATAACTTGTTAGAAATTCTGCATATAGCCCTTCAGAACAAACTGTGCACTGTCCACATGTGCTTTTCTGCTTAACTGCCCAGGAAACTTTTTATTCAGAGTAAAGACATAGAGAGTATAGATGCAACTACAAATTTATAAACACTGCCATCTACTGGTTGAAGAATACATATCTGCTGTAGTTGTACTAAATACATGAACACTGTATTCCAACAATTAGATGTTGGATCTTCCCTGTCTTTATGCTTGTCCTCCCACCTTCTTTGAACCATGTGAATAGCAGACAATAAAGTGCCTCAGAAAGAAGCCGGTTTCATTTCATTTATTGGAGGAAAATTATTCTCTATATCCCTTAAATAATCTTTATGATAGAAATCTCAATAAGTACTGTATACATGATTGTCAAGGCAGAGAATAATTTGCAACACAGCCCCATGAACAATTTGTAGCATCGCAAACTCCTTAGGCGGGCTAAACATTTTGCTATGTCTTGTTACATGCACTGAGTAAATACACATTTCCCTTCTCAAAGATGGTGTTATGGAGCTGAATTGATTACAAGAGTTATAGTAACAGGCACACTGAACATTCCCAGATTAAATTTGCATGTGTTTTTTTCCCTTTTAAGTGGACTTTTTAAATAAATATTCTTAAAAGCATGCTTGCTTTTTTGTTGTTGTTGTAAAAGTAAAAGTAAGAATGAGATGTTTTGCCGTAAATGCCATTTTTAAAGAACCATTCCAGATTTGGATCTGAGTAAAAACAAGCTTTTTTTTTTAAAAAAAAAAAGCAAACCCAAATGAATAACATGTACATAAAATGCTGAATCTCATTTAGGAACAATAGTCCTCAGTCAGCTTCAATCACAAGAAACCGGTCACATGTAACAATAGGTGTACGGTAGCTCTGATTGAAAATATATACTGCTCAAAAAAATAAAATAAAGGGAACACTTAAACAACACAATGTACTGTATTTAATAGTAGGATGTCTTTATTTTGTGTTCCCTTTATTTTTTTGAGCAGTATACAACCAAAGTCTTACCCAGGTCATTGAATGAATCTTGAAAGTACATTACAATAGGCATAAGAATAAACAAATTAATCAACAATATATGCCGCAGTGTAACTCCTTTGATTTTCCTGTTGGGTTGCTGAGTCTCAACAGTCCAGAAAGCTTAAGGCTACAAAACTAAACCCACTTAAGGAGGAGTAAGTATCATGGAACTGTAAGTACGCATTAAGGTTTTGCCAGAGAATCATTTAAAATGTATTTCATTCTATAGCTGACAGGCATCAAAAGCTACAGATATTTGGAATGTTCTAATCAGAATAACAGAAAAACGGAGTTGGAAGGGACCTTGGAGATCTTCTAGTCTAACCCCCCTGCTCAAGCAGGAAACTCTATACCATTTCAGACAAATGGCTCTCCAGTCTCTTCTTAAAAAACCTTGTATTGGAGCACCCACAACGTCCGTAGACAAGGTGTTCCACGGATTAATTATTCTCACTTTTAGGAAATTCCTCCTTATTTCTAGGTTGCTTCTCTCCTTGATTAGCTTCCATCCATTGCTTCTTGTCCTGCCTTCAGGGGCTTTGGAGAATAGGTTGACCCCCTCTTCTTTGTGGCAGCCCCTCAAATATTAGAAGACTGCTATCAAGTCCCCCCTAGTCCTTCTTTTGATTAAAATAGACATACCCAATTAATTCCTGCAACCGTTCTTCATATGTTTTAGCCTCCCTGATCATCATCATTGTTGCTCTTCTCTGTACTCTTTCCAGAGTCTCAGCATCTTTTTTATATTGTGGTGACCAAAATCAAAGCGAACCACTTTTAATCAAAGCGAAGCACTTTTGAGCACCATTAATTTCAGTGTGACTTGAGTTGTGAAGACCCCAGAGATTCTTAAATGGCTCTGTTGAAAGTGTTTTGACTTTGACTAGAGTGCTCCAACTTCTACAATTCACAGAACCAGACAACCTGCTGCAGCCAACTCACCGCAGCCATGTGAAAATTAAAAAATATATATGCACATCTTCTATCTATATCTGCCAGCTTTCAAACTTCCCACTTGCATTTGCCAGGAAATTCCTGTGGAAACGTCCTGTTACAGAGGATTATGCAATATTTAATGGAACTTTCCTTTTTCTTTCTTCCAAAAGAAAAAAAAAGGACGCAATGCACAGAGAAAGTGCTTTCCTCAATAACTGTTGTTATTGGAATACAATTTCATCCCGCATAATGTGGCGAGAACTTAGGAAATTCCCAATTCTGTGTCCCATAAGGGGAAAGAAATCATTGCGAACCGTTTTTTCACTGATGCTTTCTGATCTTCCAATCAAGGAAGCAAAGCAACGTCTCAAAGCTACCCCATTATGCAAAGCATCGTCACGTATGAAGCCATTGGCGGGTTTTGTGACATTGTGTTAATACTGTTTCTTTTCTTCCTTCCCACATTCCTACTGATGCTGCAAGACTTAAGATGGAGCTGACCCAAAGGTACTTTTTTTCCAAAAGGCAACTGGACTTTCTTGTTGTTGTTTTTTTCTTTGAAAACGTTTTGCTTCTCTTCCAAGAAGCTTCTTCAGTTCTTTAGCTGAGATTGGCAGAACTGAAGAAGCTTCTTGGATGAGTAGCAAAACATTCTCAAAGAAAAAAACCAAGAAATACAGAATAATAGAGTTGGAAGGGATCTTGGAGGTCTTCTAGTCCAGGAGACCCTATACCATTTCAGACAAGTGGCTGTCCAGTCTCTTCTTAAAAGCCTCCAGTGTTGGAGCATTCACCAGTTCTGGAGGCAGGTTGTTCCACTGGTTAATTGCCCTCATTGTCAGGAAATTTCTTAGTTCTAGATTGCTTCTCTCCTTGATTACTTTCCATCGTTTCTTGGACTACCTTCAGGTGCTTTGGAGAAGAAGTTGGCCCCCCTCTTCTTTGTGGCAGCCCCTCAAATATTGAAACACTGCTATCATGTCAACTCTAGTCCTTTTTTTCATTAAACTAGAGTAAAAAGGTAAAGGTAAAGGTTCCCCCCCCCGCACATGCGTGCTAGTCGTTTCCGACTCTAGGGGCCGGTGCTCATCTCCGTTTCAAAGCCGAAGAGCCAGCGCTTGTCCGAGGACGTCTCCGTGGTCATGTGGCTGGCATGACTAGACGCCAAAGGCGCACGGAGCGCTGTTACCTTCCCACCGTAGTGGTCCCTATTTTTCTACTTGCATTTTTACGTGCTTTCGAACTGCTAGGTTGGCAGAAGCTGGGACGAGTAACAGGCGCTCACTCTGCTACGCGGCACTCGGGATTCGACCCGCCAAACTGCCGACCTTCTGATCGACAAGCTCAGCGTCCTAACCCACTGAGCCACCGTGTCCCTTTAAACTAGAGTAGACATACCCAATTCCTGCAATCGTTCTTCATATGTCTTAGCCTCCAGACTCCTAATTTGTCTTTGTTGTTCTTTTCTGTCCTCTTTCTAGAATCTGAACACCTTTTTTACATTGTGGAGACCAAAACTGGATACAGTATTCCAAGTGTGGCCTTACTAAGGCATTATAAAGTGGTACTAACACTTCTTGGTTCTATCCCTAATCCTTGCTTGCTTAGCTTTTCCACTTGCCTGAGTAGAAGCTATAGAATGAGATACGTTTTACAAAAATCAAATCTGAGAGATGGAAGAAAGCCTACGGATTCGGAAAGTTTTTTTCCCCCCCATACAAAGCCAAAGACTGGAAAAGCAAGCAGAGTCATCAAAACATGCAGTGCAGTTTCATGCATTTATTAGACATCTCGTTGTTAATTCTTCCAGCAACAATTCCCAATTCTGTACCAAGGCTTGGCTTTACCTATCTGCTTCCCACCATTCCTCAACTGGGGGTGGGGAATGGAAAACCTCACACAAAAACCATGACTATATTGTTTTTTCATCAAGAAAAAATGAAAAAAATCTCTCTTAAACAAATGTTTCTATAAATGTAGTGCCATAGTATGCATGTATCACTTTATTTATTTATTTAAAAAAACCCAGATAAAAATAGAATCTATTTTCCCCTCTTCTGTACGCAGATATCCTTTCCCAAACTTTGCATTTTTCTTAAAAATGGTGAATGACATAAGGATTCTAAAACTACCTGCGACCTAAGATAAAACAAAACCAGGCATGTAGATCAGTTGCTGGGACCCTGAGAATTGGAATGGGTACTTTTGAAACTTCTCATTATTAAAATAGATTTTTTAAAAAAAAACATTAGCTCTGATTGAAAAATCTTTGATTTATGAAAAATAGGGGCATTGGTGAATTTCCCCCCCCCCAGATTAAATTAAAACAGAACAGTGATTCTCCTTTGCTATGTGATTTTACCAAATTAAAAGGACTTTCAATGTATAACATTTGGCTTGAAACTTAACATTAAGATAACCAAGATCATGGCATCTGGCCCTCTTAATTCCTGGCAAATAGATGGGGAAGAAATGGAGGTAGTGACAGATTTTATTTTCCTGGGCTCCAAGATCACTGCAGATGGGGACTGTAGCCAAGAAATTAAAAGACGCTTGCTCCTCGGGAGGAAAGCCATGGCAAATCTAGACAGCACACTAAAAAGCAGAGACATCACCCTGCCAACAAAAGTGCGTATAGTCAAGGCTGTGGTCTTCCCAGTTGCAATGTATGGCTGTGAAAGTTGGACCATAAGAAAGGCTGAGCGCCAGAGAATTGAGGCCTTTGAACTATGGTGCTGGAGAAGACTCCTGCGAGTCCCTTGGACTGCAAGGCGATCAAACCGGTCAGTCCTAGAGGAGATCAACCCTGACTGCTCTTTAGGTCAGATCCTGAAGTTGAAACTCAAATACTTTGGCCACCTAATGAGAAGGAAGGACTCACTGGAGAAGAGCCTAATACTGGGAAAGGTTGAGGGCAAGAGAAGAATGGGATGACAGAGAATGAGGTGGCTGGATGGAGTCACTGAAGCAGTAGGTGTGAGCCTAAACGGACTCCAGAAGATGGTAGAGGACAGGAAGGTCTGGAGGAACGTTGTCCACGGGGTCGCGATGGGTCGGACACGACTTTGCAACTAACAACAACAATATATAACATTACAACACAGACATAAAGGAGAATATTTGTAGCTCAGGGTTGAAATGATGCTCTCTGAGCTTGGTTATTTTCCTGCAGATGTTTCATTACCCAACTAGGTAATATCAATGCTAGTCTGGAGAGGCTTTACATTGTAAAGCCTTGGGATAAAGGGAAAAAAGAGACAGAGAAAGGAATAAGGAAGAGAGAAATACTGTTAAGAGTTAATTCTGGCCATCAGAGATGGGGTCCAGCCCACATTTAAGCATTTATATTGATTTTAATGGGAAGGACTTATTTTATTTATTTTATTTTATTTTAATTCCATTTATATCCCGCCCTTCTCCGAAGACTCAGGGCGGCTTACAAGCTTAGCAGTATGCCCGATGGGTGTTTTTCTCACTGGCCTACTGCTTTATTCTGTGCTATTGACCTATGTTCTCGCCTCATATAGTGTAGATGATTTTATTAACTAGTCTTTTTTAATCAGACAGGCAAATCTGCAAGAGAAAGGGACATTTTCCAAGTGTCTTCATGGGTGTGGCATTAGAATTAAAACCACACAGACTGATCTAAATATTCAAATGCTTGTCCTGGAAGCTAACGGAGCTTTTTATTCTCAGGATACAGGATTGTGCTGGGTTGCTTTACCCATGATTGAGAATTCACAGCATAGCAACAGATGTTTATATCTGTTTCGATTTCAGCTTTCAGTCCACAGCCTGTGGTTTTGAAGTATTATGGACTCCAGTAACACGGTCTCTGCCCTTAACGTAGTATTTCAAGAGGCAGGATAAAAAAGATCAAAATTTCATGTCAATTTTCTTTTCTGGCTCAAGAATGGATGGAGAGAGTTCAAACTGGTGGGTTGGGAGCTGAATTCTTCTTCCTCTTTATGGATCCATTTTAGCTAAATCAAGGCGTCATAAAAAGGCTTTCCTGCCTCTCATGTTAAATCCCAGTCCTATTCTTTGACGGAAGGCTGTACAGAAAGATTCTAGCACAATCCACCTTCATTCCAAGTGCAGCACGCCAGCAATTTGTTTCCAGGTTTGCAAAGCGGTATATTTGAGCCTTAAGTAAACCACAATGGCAAAATCAGATGTATTTTTGTGCATTTCTGGGAAGATCACATTTCAACGCAAGGTGGATTTTAATATCACAATTGCCTAACATTTCTGAAAGACTCAGGAATCACTCCACAGCTCGCTGTAAATGAATGTTGGGTCAGTACTGGGAAAAAAAATATTAACCCACCCTTTTTCTAATTGCTATATTCATGGGGGCGAAAATGACATTTGGTTTGGGTGAAAGGCTGTCCAGCCTCTTTGCTTGGGAGATTCAATTTAAAACAAACTATTCCATATTTTACAAGAAAGAATCATACTGAAGCCTTTTACAGTACATTTATTTCCTGATGTGTCTATTCTGATGTGCTTATGAACTTCTCGAGTTCCTCCATCCTGTTTCATCCTTTGCTTTTTATACTGTCATTTTTATACTGCCCTATCCTTTTTTACATTGCATGGAATATGCTGGTCTTTGGCCATAATAAAATTTTTGTAGGGGCTTTCCCCACCCCCACCCCTCAGTTCAATTGAAAAGGGGAAAGAATAAAAAGGGAAATTCTTCAAGCCCCATTTTGGAGCCCATCGAGATGGGTCTGGTGTGAATGCAAACAGAAAATAAAATTATTATTTCAGGGATTAGCACAGCGCCCTCTTCTGAAATCCATCCCCCTTCCGTGGGGCTGGGAGGAAACAGAGAACTTGTTCCCATTTTCTTGACAAGATAAGGTGCCAAAAGCTGTTCATTTTCAACGTCATTGCAAGATCCAGACAAGTCTGCTGTCCAAAGTTACGGAGTTAAGAAAAATATGTATATATATAATGTATACATATATATACATATAAAACAGGCCATGACAGCCTTCCTGATTTGAAAGATTAATGCAAACTTCTTTGTATTCTCTACTTCTGAAAAAAAAAACACCCAAGTATATCGCCCCTCCCCCCAGAAAGCTGAAAAAACAAAGAAATGAAGCAAAAACAAAACCACAACCATTTGAAATTACTCTAAATAATCCAGTTGCGCTATTTTGTTAAGGAAAACCAAAGCGGGTATGGGTATCAATGCCGTGGACAGAGTTAAATCATTGAGGAACCAACACAGGTCCAACACAGTGAGAACATTTTGGATTCCTGGAGCCATAACCAAGGGGTCACTCTCCACCCCATCCTCCCGAAGTCACTGCCCTTCGCGATGAATACCACTTTTCTGAATCGCGGTATAAAATATGGCCATTTATTTTGTGTGTTGTTGTTGTTGTTGTTGTTTTTAAAAAAATCCTTCTATTCTTCTAATGCTTCGATGTGTTTTGCGATGCAGGATGAAATCACCTGGGAGAAAGTTTCCATTCCCTGCCTGGTTTGGGCACGGGGTGGGGTTGGGGAATCTTTTCTCCCATCTCTGACAACTTCCCTGTGGGTGCGATCACGGGGTTGTCCTGGATCACTTGGTCCCTGTGTGTATTGTGGTTGTGGTTATCGTGGTCTGTCTGGGCCTCTTCTCTCCTACAGCAGAAATGCCGGTTGAAGCTGAAGAAGCAAAACTACAGAGCGCAGAGGGGTTCATACCTGAAAGAAGAGAGAGAAAGAGACGTCACCGATCAACCTCTATGCAACCGAGCGGTGTAACGCTCAGAGGACGTAAGTTGGGAAGGAGAGATCTAACATTTAGCCCCAATTCCCCCCAGGGAAGGAACTTCAGAACAGACCGAGATAAGAGAATTAGGCTTTACCCCAAGCATAATTAACCTGTTGAATTTGTTGCAACAGCTAATGATAACCACAGACTTGCTACATTCATGAAGGAGAAACTTTTAAGATTATAGGTAGTCTCTGACTTACAGCCACAACGGAGCCCCCAAATTTATGTTGCTAAGCGAGACATTTGTTGAGTGAGTTTTATGCCCCGTTTTATGACCTTGCTTGCCACAGTTGTTAAGTGAAACACTGCAGTGGCTAATTTAATAAGATGGTTGAATCTGGCTTTCCCCCCCATTGACTTTGTTCCGTCAGAAGGTGGCAAAAGGGGATTGATTGCGTGACCCCGGGACACTGCGACCGTTGTAAGTATGAACGGGCTGCCAAGTGTCTGAATTTTGATCGTATGATTACAGGCACGCTACAATGTTGTAAGTGTGAAAAAAACGGTCCCTTTTTCCAGCACCCTTGTAACTCTGAGCGGTCTCTAAAGGAAGAGGTTGTAAGTTGAGACTACCTCTAATTGTTTACACTCTACCTTCTTACGCTGCTCTATGGCCATAATAAATAAATACGACTTGATTCAATTCAAAAAAAAGATTCACCCTAACGGACTCCTTTGCAAGTCCTTATTATTCTCATTTGCCTACATGTCACCGATCAGAACAATGATGATGGACACCAGGATCCTGAAGATGCATTTACATACTGAATTCCGAATCAGGAATAAATCTTCCGGTATTAGTGACATAAATTCCCAGGGGGAGCTGCCTTGTTGACTGTCTCCAGCATACCATCCTTTTTGCTCTAGAGAGGAAGTGACATTTGGAGATAAGATACATTGAATTCTGGCGATAAAAATGACAGCTGCATGAGCCAAGCCAGCCACCTGAGAGTTGGTGAGCAACCTGACTTGGCTGTGAGATCAGACCCCGTGTTCCAGGAAATCCAGACCAGGCTCCAAATATAATAATGTTTTCAGAGGAAGACAAGCCATCTCTAGGCCTGCATTATTTCAGAAGCAGTTGGCTAGGTAGATCTGAGGGGTAATAAAAACATATTTTCTCTTTGAAGGAACTTCTTTCTGATGCTCTCTCTAGTCTAGTCTAGTCTCTCTCTCTAGTCTGCAGAAGCCTTCATAGGTGACTTCTGAGTAGCAATGATGAAACAGAGAGACGTCAGTGCAAGGAGAGGCAATCAAATTACACTACGGTAGAACGGTCCAATCTCTTTTGCAAAAATTGGGAATTCTTAACCCATTATAAGTGCTAGTTGGGAAGGCAATACTCAACCCTCAACCTCCTCTATGGGGCTGTCTCTTGAGTTTAGCCGTTCTGGAATCCCACCAGTCGTATTTAAAGCCTGGTAGCAATCAACCCTCTCTATACCTCTATATCTTGGTTAATCTTGAAGGTTCTGCCAAAGTCCATGTTGCCCTTAGTTGCCAGAGTTTAATACAGCTCGTCTCTACCACCTCTTCCTTCCTGATAACACGACTTCCAGAACTCCAAATCTGTTTTCATTTATTTGTCGTGAGGAAACATTGCTCGCTTCTATTTTGCAAAGTCTGAGCATGTCCTCAAGTTACATTTCATCCTACCAAGTATTTCCAACAAAGAACGGACAGCTGAAAGACTGGATTGAAAGAAAGTGCAATCGTGGCTGATCGCCACGACCGAGGAATAGTTAAATATCAGGCAGAGCAGAATAACAGACTAGAACAGACATGTCAAACACAAGGCCCGGGGGCTGGATCCGGCCCACGAAGTGGTTTCATGCGGCCCGCGAAGCCATCCTGGAAACAGTGAGGGAACGGCCCCCGCTGCCTTGGCCCTGGCCCAGAGACCCTCCTTCTGCCAGAGACCCTCAGATCTGTCCCACTCCTGCCCAAGCCCCCATAGGCACCCTTGATGCGAACGATGTAGAGCTGGCCACGCCCACAGTAGGCCACGCCCACCCAGCCCCCTGAGGGCAACCGCAATGCTGATGCGGCCCTCAATTAAATTGAGTTTGACACCCCTGGACTAGAATAACAGAGTTGGGAGGGACCTTGGAGATCTTCTAGTCCAATTCCCTACTCAAGCAGGAGACCTTATACCAGTGGTGGCGAACCTATGGCACGCGTGCCAGAGGCGGCACTCAGAGTCCTCTCTGGGGGCACACGCATCATCGCCAGCAGTTCGTGCAGGTCCATTAGGCTGTCACCACCCGGAGCGGCAGCCGCATCTAGCACAAAGGAGGCAAAGCAGCCGGCTAGCAAGCTCGAGTAGAGGTGGTAGAGCATGCCCATGCCCAGCAGGCCAAAGGCCACCCAGGCCCAGTGGAGATGGGGGGGAGGCATGCAATCCTAGCTGGGAGCAGGGGTTCATGGCGCCGATGGGGATCCAGCTTTCCCCACTCGGGGTGGCTTTTGGCTTGCTGGGCGGGGCTGCCGCTCTGGGTGGCGGTGGCGGCCTAATGGACCTGTGCAAGCTGCTGGTGGCGGCGGCCCGAGGCGGGGCCAAAGTGTATCGGGTGCGTGAAGGGAACAGGCCCAACCCACCAGAGACCCCGTGGATCTCCCCCAACCCTGCCCGGCCCCCACAGGCATTCCCCCCCACGAACAACATTGAGGTGGCCACGCCCAGTCTGCTGTGACCACCGCAGCCACGCCCACTGCAGCCACGCCCACCCAGTGGGCCACACCCCCCCGCGCGGGCACCATAATGCTAATGTAGCCCTGGCACTTTGTGATAAATAAGTGGGTTTTGGGTTGCGGTTTTTGCACTCGGTCTGTAAAAGGTTCGCCAACACTGCCTTATACCATTCTGGACAAATGACTCTCCAGTCTCTTCTTAAAAACCTTCAGGGATCATCCATAACTTCTGGAGGCTAGCCGTTTGACTGATTATTGTTCTCACTGTTGGGAAATTTCTCCTTCATTCCAGGTTGCTTCTTTCCTTGATTAGGTACCATCCGTTCCTTCTTGTCCTGCCTTCAGGTGCTTTGGAGAAGAGCTTGACTCCCTCTTCTTTGGGGCAGCCCCCCAAATATTGGAAGGCTGCTGTCACGTCACCCTTACGCCTTCTTTTCACTGTACTAGATGTACCCAATTCCTGCAACTCTCCTTCATACATTTCAGTCCAGTCCCCTAATCTTCTTCTCTGCACTGTATGTAGCGTCTCGACATCTTTTTTATATCATGCTGAGGATGCTCAATATCGTGCAGAAGGTGGTCAATATTTATGTAGCAGAAGGTGGCCAATATTGGTTTAAGTAAGCTGTGCCCCAAACCCCCGCTTTACACCTGGGCCTGCTACTTACACTCTTTTCTGGATGTGCCATCTGGGAGTGGGTTGGCCAGACTAAGGTTGTTTGAGACACTAATGTTTGAACCGCTGTCCAAACTATTGCCAAGATGTAACCGTCGCATGTGTCTAACCACAGCTGTGGCGTTAAAAGCTTGCTGGAAAAGAAGAGACAAAGAAATGACTTTGAGAAAAAGAAGTAACATGACACTACTACAGCTTCAGCGTATCTGCTCTCCCAGCATATCACATTGAGAAGCCACAAACAACACAAGCACTGGCATGGCTGAACACAAGCAGTCCTTGACTTATAACCATTTGTTTAGGGACTGTTCAAAGTTACAAAGGCACAGAAAGGAAGTTAAGTCCAGTCCTCATGTTTATGACTATTGCAGCATCCTTACTGTCCTAGGATCATAACTCAGGCGCAAATACTCAGACTGTATTTGCAATGGTCGTAGCCTTCTGTGGTGACAGGATTGCCATCTGAGATCTTCCCAGCTGGCTTCTTGTGAGCAAAGTTAATGGAGGATGCTGGTTTCACTTAATGACCATGTGATTCACTTAACAAACTTGGGGCACTTAGTGTCAAGTGCCTGGGAAATCAGGAGATTCAAGCAGTTCAAATGAGTATCAAGATGTTTTGCAAGCTTAAACTCTCTACAAAAATCTGGCCAACTAACAGTTAAGGGAAATGAGCGGGAGATAAGAAAGACATTGAAGGTGGCCTGGACTTAGATCTCTTGTAGAGGCCAGAGACTTGTGACTTATGACCCCTCCTTTGGGCTGCACCTGGTCATCTCCTACACTTAGCCACGCATGTTCCGGTCTCAATTATAGTCGTAAGTCGAGGACTACCTGTATTTTTCATCCAAAATGCTAAAATGTAAAAGATTTAAGGCAGAAGCATCCCTGAAGAAGAAGTCAAATAAGTCAAGATGGCGGGCTTAACCAAAGGACCCCCCTCCCCCCTTTGACAGGTTTTGTTCCAGCCTTCACACAAGGCAGATTTTGTTTAGGACATGCACCAAAAGGACACACACACACACACAAAGGAAAATAAAATAAAATAAAAATGATCACGTTACTTCTTTTACCTCACAGAGACTAAACTGGTAATTTGCTGTCACAAAAGATGGCCTATCTGATGGCCGGGCAATTTTTACTAGATTTTTTTAAAAATATAGTTTTTTTTTAATTGAAAGTATTGTTCCTAGCTTTGTTTTGGTGATATTGATATTTATTTTGGTGATATTGATTTAAAAGAACAGAATAACAGAGTCGGAAGGGACCTTGGAGGTCTTCTATTCCAACCCTTGGGACTCTACTATTTCAGACAAACGGCTGTCCAATCTCTTCTTAAAAGCCTGCAGGTTTTTAATTTAATTGGGATTTGAACTTAATTCTTCTGAGGCCCACTAGGGAAAGTGTGCCTCTGGGAGTTTGGAACCAGAAGGGTTTAGGATGGATGAATAAAATCAGAATCTGCAATTTTCCCTTAATCCATGAATTTGCCCGTTGCACGGAAGAAAACAGAAACAGAATTAAAACATAAGATGGTTTCATTATCTTAGGAGATTTCTCCTGACGCTGAATCCAACAGCACTTATTCATAAAGGAACAGCATGACTAGGCCAAGCTAAATTTTCCTGAGGAGAACAAGAATCATAATCTTGGAAAGATGAGAAAATGTCTTCATGTATGCTTTACAAAGCATGCATGCATGAATGAATGAATGAATGAATCAGTCAGACTGCCAGACAGTCAGCCAGTCAGTCAACCAGCCAGCCAGTCAGTCAGTCAGTCAGTCAGTCAGATAGCTAGTCAGCCAGTCAGCCAATCAGATAGCTAGTCAGCCAGCCAGCCAGCCAGCCAGTCAATCAGATAGCTAGTCAGATAGCTAGTCAGCCAGTCAGCCAGCCAGCCAGTCAGTCAGATAGCTAGTCAGCCAGCCAGCCAGCCAATCAGTCAGATAGCTAGTCAGCCAGTCAGCCAGTCAGCCAGCCAGCCAGCCAGCCAGTCAATCAGATAGCTAGTCAGCCAGTCAGCCAGCCAGTCAGATAGCTAGTCAGACAGACAGACAGACAGACAGACAGACAGCCAGTCAGTCAGATAGCTAGTCAGACAGCCAGCCAGCCAGCCAGCCAGCCAGTCAGTCAGTCAGTCAGTCAGTCAGTCAGTCAGTCACATACAGTAGCTAGTCAGCCAGCCAGCCAGCCAGCCAGTCAATCAGATAGCTAGTCAGATAGCTAGTCAGCCAGTCAGCCAGCCAGCCAGTCAGTCAGATAGCTAGTCAGGCAGCCAGACAGCCAGACAGACAGCCAGATAGCTAGTCAGCCAGTCAGCCAGCCAGCCAGCCAGCCAACCTTCTCCAACAGTGTAAACCATCTGAGAACTCACTCTCCATTTGCTTTTTGCAAAGTTCTTGCGAATCTGAGCGCTGACGGACTCGTGGATATTTTTGCTGAGGGCTGTGTCACCGGCGATCCTGAAACAATAAAATAAAATAAGGAAGATGTTTGATGAAGCCATTGCTTTTCAGAGTTTACAACTGTGGGAACGTTCCTCGTCGTTTTTACCAAAACAAGAATGAAATCCAGCTCTACATTTTTATCAACGGGTTCAGTAAGAGGATAACTGCCCTAATAGTTACCAAGGAAACTCAGAATTAAACGCAGCGGTGTATTTTATTCTTGGATGGGAAAAAAAATCATCATTTCCCATAAGATGAGCCTCAGGAAAGCTCGCTGTAGACCTCTCAACCAGCAGGGTTATATTTAGTGAAGGACCAGAATCATATAGCTTACTCTCAAAATTGTCTAATCTAGACATGTGAAACACAAGGCCTGGGGGCCGGATCCGGCCCACGAAGTGGTTTCATGCAGCCCGTGAAGCCATCCTGGAAACAATGTAGAGCTGGCCATGCCCACCCAGTAGGCCATACGCACTCTAGCCACGCCCACCCAGTAGGCCACGCCCACCCTGGCTATACCCACCTGGCCCCCTGAGGGCAACCGCAATGCTGATGTGGCCCTCAATGAAATTGAGTTTTACACCCCTGGTCTAATCTTTGCCTTGATGTGGACATTCGTCCAGTTGGAAGGACTCCTTGCTATCAGACTAGGTCCTGGTTGATCTGGAAGGTGATTCTCGAACAGAAATCCTGATTCTGGACAGGGGCTATGTGCTCAAGACTTTTCCACCTATTAGGATTATGATCTGACTGGGATATAGACCATTTTTTTAATGTCTCAAGTTGCCTTGTTATCTACTGTTGAACCAATTCTCTGAGGACGTTTGAGACAAGAGTCACTTGTTGTGATTCAGGGTCAGCCTGTGGGTTCGGCAGTTGGGTCGGACGATTTAGAGGAGGAGGAGGGGGGTGTTGGAGAGGTTGCTGAGGGGGTTGGAGAGCTTGCTGATGAGAGCCCTCAGCCAGGACCCTCCCACCTGGTCACGATGCAGACCCAGCTGTGTGAGACTGACAGCGTGGATGAAGATGACCCACAGCTGGCCCTGTTCAAGGACGCCCAATGCAGGAGGCAGTCAATCAGGAGTAAACAGAGGAAGGCAATGGGACACCTCAGAAGGAGGCAGAGAGAAGCCACGCCCTGAACTGTATAAAAGGGGAATGCGTGGGAGTGCTGGTTTGCTGAAGGCAACTGTTTGAATAGTTCCTGTTTCATGGTTTGTGTTTGCTCTCTTTGCTCTGTTTATGTTTTTATGTTAATAAATTTGGCACGCTTAGTTCTAGCCTCTTGCCTTCTTGTAAAAGGGGTTGTCCCTGCCTTATCTGCAGGGCCGGTAGCAGGCTGGTACAGAACACTTGAAGTGGCAACACAAAAGAAAAACTTCCCTGTATTGATAACCCTTGCTTCAGAATATCCTCCCTAGAAAGGCATTTTTATTTCATCTGCCATTTTGAGCATCAGCAGTAGTGCTTTAGATCTCTTGGAGGGAAGCCAAGAAGGAAAGAGGGAAGCAACAGAAGAAGGAGGAACTCAGAAGTTTCCTTTGACCTGAATCAACTTCTGGAGACTCCATAAACAAAGCCATGTGCTTTTCATGGCAACAAGAGTGAAGTTGCTTTCTTCGGGGACTATCAGGTGCAAAGAATCAGGATATCTTAAATTGCAGCTCAGAAGATTTATTGCTAAAGCCTCTACACAAGAATCCAGTCAACTGAAGTTCAAAGTTAAATTGGCGCCAGCTAAGGGTCAACAGAATTCAAGAGACGTTGGAGTTTGACCCTTTGTGGGAATGTAATGACTCTTGGCTGATGACTTGCTTAACTCCCTCCCAGCTCTGCCTGTTCGTCTCCTGCAGAACCGTGGTTTCAGATTCCCAAACTAGCTTGCAACTCCATGGTTTCCTGGTGGATAATCTCTCATTCAAATATTCTGCAGGTCTGATTCTACTTAGCTTTCTAGATGAGCCGCTATGGCCTAGAGATCTTGCCAAGGAAAACATCTGGCCAAGAGCAGATACCTAAGCTTGGATTTTTATTGTGGATGGGTCAGTGGAAAACCCTTGGCACATCTTCAGTCAGCCTTGCTGAACACCACTGGGTTTTTCTTTCCTTCCATAAACAAAAGGATCCAAGCTCTCTTTAACAGCTTCCTTACAAAATTTGGCAGTCAAGCTTTTCTGGTCTTGCCTTGTAAATGAGAGGGAAGATTCCCCACAGCCCTGAATCATCAGAAATCCGGAGTTGGCCTTCTCCCTTCAAAGTATCTTCTGTGCTTGACCAGTTGACTTATTCTTTGTCCTTCTGCTTCCTAAAAAAAATCTATTTGTGTCAGTGGAAGTTCCTCAAGACCGGAGTATGTGGTTTAGAATTTTATCAAAAGAAGTAAGGGAATATTTGCAGCCAGTGAGAAAGGATACATGGAATCTGACCAGCAAGCACAGCCTGGAGAAGATAGACTACACTCAAGATTTTGGCCACCACAACAAAGATTTAAGATACTCAAAGCAACTCATGAAATATTCTGTGGTGTAATTTAAATCAATGAACCCTCACTGCTTGATGGAATGCAAACTCTAGCAAACTCTAAAGACGCATCCAGGAAAAGCAGCAGAAATAGCAACTACTGGTGGCCGAGCTGCTAGCCAGCTCATCCCAGAATTACATATTGAAATCATCAGACGTTTGCTTCCCATCATCCCATGATCCTGGATTAAATCTAAAGAAGGGGGTTTCTCTCTATGCTGAATCCTAAAATGTTTTGCAAAAACTAACAACAGATCCTGATGTCTAGGGAGATTCACAATCATCCTCCACCATTCAGTTAGAACTAAAAAATCTTCTTGGATGACAAGAAGGAAAAACAAAGGAAGTCCAGTGGCCTTTTGAAAAGCATCTTTGAGACAACAGATCCTGATGCTTACTTAAAGGGGCTGAAATTATCTTTTTGGTTTTCTCCATTACCATTTTTTTCTATAGCTTTGTTTTTCTCGGCAGTTATCAACCTGCTTCCCTCATCTTTGAAGAGATATAGGACTAGAATATAAGGGACGCGGTGGCTCAGTGGGTTAGGACGCTGAGCTTGTCGATCGGAAGGTCGGCAGTTTGGCGGGTCGAATCCCGAGTGCCGCATAACAGAGTGAGCGCCTGTTACTCGTCCCAGCTTCTGCCAACCTAGCAGTTCGAAAGCACGTAAAAATGCAAGTAGAAAAATAGGGACCACTCCGGTGGGAAGGTAACAGTGTTCCGTGCGCCTTTGGCGTCTAGTCATGCCGGCCACATGACCACGGAGACGTCCTCGGACAAGCGCTGGCTCTTCGGCTTTGAAACGGAGATGAGCACCGGCCCCTAGAGTCGGAAACGACTAGCACACATGTGCGGGGGAACCTTTACCTTTACCTTTAGGACTAGAATTGGATTTATTTTTACTAAACCGTGGCCACAGGGCAAAATTCATAGTTTTCTGCCTCATGAAGACTACAGTTGATTATTATTGTTCTATATATCCCCCTTCGAAATTACATCCTTGCTATTGGGGATAATTAAAGTACAGCTTCAAACAGCACGGTTGACCCATTGGAGAAGCATAGCTAAACACACAGTCCAAAATTAGGCCTATCAGTTTACACCGCAAAACTTCAGGCAACCACTAGATGGCAGCAAAATGTATCCTATGTCCTTTCTGCATCATACGTCCCCCTAGTGGTCATTTACAGTTTAGCAGTCGAGATATGACTGAGGTGTGGGTTCATAATACATTAATGTCAATTCAGTGGGAAAATAATACCTGCCTCTTTTTCCATTAAAAAAAGGAGAGGAAGGGTGAACATAAAAGGAATTGAGAGTCACGATGAGAATGGCAGATTGCCATTTCACTGAGAGCACATAGTAAATCTTCCTTTATGGCGAGGGAAAGAGCATTCAATTTTTCAGTGCTTTAGTTTTCCATTTTAAAAAAATCTCCTCTCTGCTTTCTGCTTACCCAGACTGAGTCTCAGATCTATGTGTACCATCTGATCGTAATCATAAGACCTGGTTGCCAAGAGCTTTAAATTCTAGTCTGTATTGCTGACAGGCTATGATATTAGAATTATGTTTTCTGCGCCTTCTCTTTCTTCTCCTTTCCACTAAGATCTTCCCCAGAGATGAATGACGGGAATTTATGAACATGACAACGGGTTGAAGAACTCGGCTTACCACGGATGTCGGGCTGCCTGTTCACAGGTATATCTTTTGTTGGGGTCTTTCTCCATCAAGTTCCGAATAAAATCTTTAGCTGGGAGAAAGGAAAAAAGCAGAAAGAAACAGATATTTGGTAGCTGAAGGAACAAAATGGCACAGTGGTATTATAAAGCCATCACAATGCAGCCCAAACCTGACTATAAAGGGAATTACATGAATAATCAATTCAACGCATTGATTATGTCATGAAGCTCGGCTCAACACCCAGGTTGCTGTCATGACTCCTACAGTCTTATTTTACTTGCACAGTTGCTCTTCGTGGGTTTCTCGGAAAAGGGAGATATAGCTGGGTTTATTAACTGGAGACTTACAATTGATTAACACAGGGGTGTCAAACTGCTGGCCCGCAGGCCGGACGTGTCATCTGGAAGCTGTGCCCACCCCATTGCCAGCAATGGCAAAACCGTCCCGATACGTTGTGTGACATCATGTGACATCATGAGTTTGACATGTCTGGCTTTGGCGTCTAGTCATGCCGGCCACATGACCACAGAGACGTCCTCGGCTTTGAAACGGAGATGAGCACCGGCCCCTAGAGTTGGAAATGACTAGCATGCATGTGCGGGGGAACCTTTACCTTTATAACAGAATAAAAGTGTTGGAAGGGACCCTGGAGGTCTTCTAGACATAACCCTCTGCTCAGACAGGAAACACTCTACTATTTCGGGCAAATGGTT
Source organism: Vipera berus (assembly GCF_964194415.1). NCBI lineage: Eukaryota > Metazoa > Chordata > Lepidosauria > Squamata > Viperidae > Vipera > Vipera berus. The sequence goes on along the minus strand of NC_138208.1, from coordinate 9,373,008 downwards.
GTCCAATCTCTTCTTAAAAGCCTCCAATGTTGGAGTAACCACAACTTCTGGAGGAAAGCCGTTCACTGGCTAATTGTTCTCACCGTTAGGAAATTTCTCCTTAGTTCTAGGTTGCTTCTCTCCTTGATTAGTTTCCATCTGTTGCTTCTTGTCCTGCCCTCAACTGCTTTGGAGAATAAGTTGACCCCCTCTTCCTTGTGGCAGCCCCTCAAATATTGGAAGACTACTATCATATCACCCCTAATCCTTCTTTTAGTTAAATCAAATATACCCATTTTCTGCAATATTCTTCTGCAAAATTCTTCATATGTTTTAGCCTCCAGTCCCCTAATGATTTTGGTTGCTCTTCTCTACACTCTTTCTAGAGTCTCAACATCTTTTTTACATCATGGCGACCAAAATTGGCTGCAGTATACCAAAGTGTTATAAAGTGGTATTAACACTTCACGTGATCTTGATTCTACCCGACTATTAACACAGCCTAGAACTGTGTTGGGACATGGTGGCTCAGTGGGTTAGGACGCTGAGCTTGTCGATCAGAAGGTCGGCAGTTTGGCGGGTCGAATCCCGAGTGCCGCGTAACAGAGTGAGTGCCTGTTACTCGTCCCAGCTTCTGCCAACCTAGCAGTTCGAAAGCACGTAAAAATGCAAGTAGAAAAATAGGGACCACTACGGTGGGAAGGTAACAGCGTTCCGTGTGCCTTTGGCGTCTAGTCATGCCGGCCACATGACCATGGAGAGACATCCTCGGACAAGCGCTGGCTCTTCGGCTTTGAAACGGAGATGAGCACCGGCCCCTAGAGTTGGAAACGACTAGCACGCATGTGCGGGGGAACCTTTACCTTTACCTTTAGAACTGTGTTGGCTTTTTTGATGCTGCAGCTACACCATATTAAAAAAAGGAAAAGAAAAAAAAGGAGGAGGAGAAGAAGGAAATCGTGACTTCTCCACAATAGGAATTGAGTTGTACACTAAAACCAATATTTCCCAAACTTGGCAACTTTAAAATGTGTGGATTTCACTTCCCAGAATTTCACTTCCCAGCATGTATGTAACCTCGAAGCCCCCTTGCCGCAGCTCTGAACAGGAAAACTATAGGAAAAAAATAGAAGATCAAATAAATGGTATTAGGGAATGATCCCAACTTGTTTCTTACCAGATTCAGATATATCATCCCAATAGGGAGAGTCAAATTCATATTCTGCTTTCAGAATTTGTTCAAACAGCTTGGAGTCATTTTCGTCATAGAACGGAGGATAGCCACAAAGCCTGAAAAACAAAATTAAAAGTTTGTTCAGTCACGGGGAAGAAAATTACTGAAGAAATCCTTAGGGATTTTTTTTTTATTTTTTACAGCTTTGGATCTGGGCGATGCAAATGCCAGGTAAATACAGGTAGTCCTCAACTTATAACAGTTCATTTAGTGACCATTCGTAGTTTCAGTGGCACTAAAGAAAGAGATTTATAACCGTTCTTCACACTTATGGCCATTGCAGCTTCCCCATGATCACGTGATTTACATTCAAATGTTTGGCGACTGGTTCATATTTATGACGGTCATAGTGTCCCGGGTTGTCATGTGATCTCTTTTGTGACCTTCTGACAAGCAAGGTCAATGGGGAAGCCAGATTCACTTAACAACCGCGTGTCTAATTTAATAGAATAGAATAGAATAGAATAGAATAGAATAGAATAGAATAGAATAGAATAGAATAGAATAGAATAGAATAGAATAGAATAGAATAGAATAGAATAAGAATAGATATTGGAATATAGAATAGAATAGAATAGAATAGAATAGAATAGAATAGAATAGAATAGAATAGAATAGAATAGAATAGAATAGAATAGAATAGAATAGAATAGAATAGAATAGAATAGAATAGAATAGAATAGATACTGGAATATAGAATAGAATAGAATAGAATAGAATAGAATAGAATAGAATAGAATAGAATAGAATAGAATAGAATAGAATAGAATAGATATTGGAATATAGAATAGAATAGAATAGAATAGAATAGAATAGAATAGAATAGAATAGAATAGAATAGAATAGAATAGAATAGAATAGAATAGAATAGAATAGATACTGGAATATAGAATAGAATAGAATAGAATAGAATAGAATAGAATAGAATAGAATAGAATAGAATAGAATAGAATAGAATAGCATAGAATAGAATAGAATAGATATTGGAAAATAGAATAGAATAGAATAGAATAGAATAGAATAGAATAGAATAGAATAGAATAGAATAGAATAGAATAGAATAGAATAGAATAGAAGAATAGAATAGAATAGATACTGGAATATAGAATAGAATAGAATAGAATAGAATAGAATAGAATAGAATAGAATAGAATAGAATAGAATAGAATAGAATAGAATAGAATAGAATAGAATAGAATAGATACTGGAATATAGAATAGAATAGAATAGAATAGAATAGAATAGAATAGAATAGAATAGAATAGAATAGAATAGGAATAGATATTGGAATATAGAATAGAATAGAATAGAATAGAATAGAATAGAATAGAATAGAATAGAATAGAATAGAATAGAATAGAATAGAATAGAATAGATACTGGAATATAGAATAGAATAGAATAGAATAGAATAGAATAGAATAGAATAGAATAGAATAGAATAGAATAGAATAGATATTGGAATATAGAATAGAATAGAATAGAATAGAATAGAATAGAATAGAATAGAATAGAATAGAATAGAATAGAATAGAATAGATACTGGAATATAGAATAGAATAGAATAGAATAGAATAGAATAGAATAGAATAGAATAGAATAGAATAGAATAGAATAGAATAGAATAGAATAGAATAGAATAGATATTGGAATATAGAATAGAATAGAATAGAATAGAATAGAATAGAATAGAATAGAATAGAATAGAATAGAATAGAATAGAATAGAATAGAATAGAATAGAATAGATACTGGAATATAGAATAGAATAGAATAGAATAGAATAGAATAGAATAGAATAGAATAGAATAGAATAGAATAGAATAGAATAGAATAGAATAGAATAGAATAGAATAGAATAGAATAGAATAGATACTGGAATATAGAATAGAATAGAATAGAATAGAATAGAATAGAATAGAATAGAATAGAATAGAATAGAATAGAATAGAATAGAATAGAATAGAATAGAATAGAATAGATATTGGAATATAGAATAGAATAGAATAGAATAGAATAGAATAGAATAGAATAGAATAGAATAGAATAGAATAGAATAGATACTGGAATATAGAATAGAATAGAATAGAATAGAATAGAATAGAATAGAATAGAATAGAATAGAATAGAATAGAATAGAATAGAATAGAATAGAATAGAATAGAATAGATATTGGAAAATAGAATAGAATAGAATAGAATAGAATAGAATAGAATAGAATAGAATAGAATAGAATAGAATAGAATAGAATAGAATAGAATAGATACTGGAAAATAGAATAGAATAGAATAGAATAGAATAGAATAGAATAGAATAGAATAGAATAGAATAGAATAGAATAGAATAGAATAGAATAGAATAGAATAGATATTGGAATATAGAATAGAATAGAATAGAATAGAATAGAATAGAATAGAATAGAATAGAATAGAATAGAATAGAATAGAATAGAATAGAATAGAATAGAATAGAATAGATACTGGAATATAGAATAGAATAGAATAGAATAGAATAGAATAGAATAGAATAGAATAGAATAGAATAGAATAGAATAGAATAGAATAGAATAGAATAGAATAGAATAGATATTGGAATATAGAATAGAATAGAATAGAATAGAATAGAATAGAATAGAATAGAATAGAATAGAATAGAATAGAATAGAATAGAATAGAATAGAATAGAATAGAATAGAATAGAATAGAATAGAATAGATTAGATACTGGAATATAGAATAGAATAGAATAGAATAGAATAGAATAGAATAGAATAGAATAGAATAGAATAGAATAGAATAGAATAGAATAGAATAGAATAGAATAGAATAGAATAGAATAGATACTGGAATATAGAATAGAATAGAATAGAATAGAATAGAATAGAATAGAATAGAATAGAATAGAATAGAATAGATATTGGAATATAGAATAGAATAGAATAGAATAGAATAGAATAGAATAGAATAGAATAGAATAGAATAGAATAGAATAGAATAGAATAGATACTGGAATATAGAATAGAATAGAATAGAATAGAATAGAATAGAATAGAATAGAATAGAATAGAATAGAATAGAATAGAATAGAATAGAATAGAATAGAATAGATATTGGAATATAGAATAGAATAGAATAGAATAGAATAGAATAGAATAGAATAGAATAGAATAGAATAGAATAGAATAGAATAGAATAGATATTGGAATATAGAATAGAATAGAATAGAATAGAATAGAATAGAATAGAATAGAATAGAATAGAATAGAATAGGAATAGATATTGGAATATAGAATAGAATAGAATAGAATAGAATAGAATAGAATAGAATAGAATAGAATAGAATAGAATAGATACTGGAATATAGAATAGAATAGAGTAGAATAGAGTAGAATAGAATAGAATAGAATAGAATAGAATAGAATAGAATAGAATAGAATAGAATAGAATAGATATTGGAATATAGAATAGAATAGAATAGAATAGAATAGAATAGAATAGAATAGAATAGAATAGAATAGAATAGAATAGAATAGAATAGAATAGAATAGGAATAGATATTGGAATATAGAATAGAATAGAATAGAATAGAATAGAATAGAATAGAATAGAATAGAATAGAATAGAATAGATATTGGAATATAGAATAGAATAGAATAGAATAGAATAGAATAGAATAGAATAGAATAGAATAGAATAGAATAGAATAGAATAGAATAGAATAGAATAGATATTGGAATATAGAATAGAATAGAATAGAATAGAATAGAATAGAATAGAATAGAATAGAATAGAATAGAATAGAATAGAATAGAATAGAATAGAATAGAATAGATACTGGAATATAGAATAGAATAGAATAGAATAGAATAGAATAGAATAGAATAGAATAGAATAGAATAGAATAGAATAGAATAGAATAGAATAGAATAGAATAGAATAGATATTGGAATATAGAATAGAATAGAATAGAATAGAATAGAATAGAATAGAATAGAATAGAATAGAATAGAATAGAATAGAATAGAATAGAATAGAATAGATTAGATACTGGAATATAGAATAGAATAGAATAGAATAGAATAGAATAGAATAGAATAGAATAGAATAGAATAGAATAGAATAGAATAGAATAGATACTGGAATATAGAATAGAATAGAATAGAATAGAATAGAATAGAATAGAATAGAATAGAATAGAATAGAATAGAATAGAATAGAATAGAATAGAATAGGAATAGATATTGGAATATAGAATAGAATAGAATAGAATAGATTAGAATAGAATAGAATAGAATAGAATAGAATAGAATAGAATAGAATAGAATAGAATAGAATAGAATAGAATAGAATAGAATAGATATTGGAATATAGAATAGAATAGAATAGAATAGAATAGAATAGAATAGAATAGAATAGAATAGAATAGAATAGAATAGAATAGAATAGAATAGATACTGGAATATAGAATAGAATAGAATAGAATAGAATAGAATAGAATAGAATAGAATAGAATAGAATAGAATAGAATAGATATTGGAATATAGAATAGAATAGAATAGAATAGAATAGAATAGAATAGAATAGAATAGAATAGAATAGAATAGAATAGAATAGAATAGAATAGATATTGGAATATAGAATAGAATAGAATAGAATAGAATAGAATAGAATAGAATAGAATAGAATAGAATAGAATAGAATAGAATAGGAATAGATATTGGAATATAGAATAGAATAGAATAGAATAGAATAGAATAGAATAGAATAGAATAGAATAGAATAGAATAGAATAGAATAGATACTGGAATATAGAATAGAATAGAATAGAATAGAATAGAATAGAATAGAATAGAATAGAATAGAATAGAATAGAATAGAATAGATATTGGAATATAGAATAGAATAGAATAGAATAGAATAGAATAGAATAGAATAGAATAGAATAGAATAGAATAGAATAGAATAGAATAGATACTGGAATATAGAATAGAATAGAATAGAATAGAATAGAATAGAATAGAATAGAATAGAATAGAATAGAATAGAATAGAATAGAATAGATATTGGAATATAGAATAGAATAGAATAGAATAGAATAGAATAGAATAGAATAGAATAGAATAGAATAGAATAGAATAGAATAGAATAGAATAGAATAGAATAGATACTGGAATATAGAATAGAATAGAATAGAATAGAATAGAATAGAATAGAATAGAATAGAATAGAATAGAATAGAATAGAATAGAATAGAATAGAATAGAATAGATATTGGAATATAGAATAGAATAGAATAGAATAGAATAGAATAGAATAGAATAGAATAGAATAGAATAGAATAGATACTGGAATATAGAATAGAATAGAATAGAATAGAATAGAATAGAATAGAATAGAATAGAATAGAATAGAATAGAATAGAATAGAATAGAATAGAATAGGAATAGATATTGGAATATAGAATAGAATAGAATAGAATAGAATAGAATAGAATAGAATAGAATAGAATAGAATAGAATAGAATAGAATAGAATAGATATTGGAATATAGAATAGAATAGAATAGAATAGAATAGAATAGAATAGAATAGAATAGAATAGAATAGAATAGAATAGAATAGATACTGGAATATAGAATAGAATAGAATAGAATAGAATAGAATAGAATAGAATAGAATAGAATAGAATAGGAATAGATATTGGAATATAGAATAGAATAGAATAGAATAGAATAGAATAGAATAGAATAGAATAGAATAGAATAGAATAGAATAGAATAGAATAGAATAGATTAGATACTGGAATATAGAATAGAATAGAATAGAATAGAATAGAATAGAATAGAATAGAATAGAATAGAATAGAATAGAATAGAATAGAATAGAATAGAATAGAATAGAATAGAATAGAATAGAATAGATATTGGAATATAGAATAGAATAGAATAGAATAGAATAGAATAGAATAGAATAGAATAGAATAGAATA